>NC_092815.1:225115072-225405072 GCF_023375885.2 Dermacentor andersoni | reverse complement strand
AAATGTTTTAGAACGCCGTTAGCACTGAGCTTGGTCGGTAATTCGTAATATCGCTAATTCTACCTCCTGTGTGTATTGGAATTACTTTGGCCAGTTTTAGTTTATCTGCAAAGACTCCAGTAGAAAAGGTGAGTTAATGAGACACTCGCTTTAGAGGTTGAATTTTATTTAATCATACCCACTTGCGACATTATTTTTCAGCGTATTAGAAGACCATTGATTTCTCTTTCGGTAACGGCATCCAAAACGAATGAATTTACTCGACGAGAAGGCCAGTAGAGCCCACTTTGTTGAATAGACGGCTGGGGTACGGCTGCATTAATGAAATACTCGTTAATTTCATCTGCTAGTGTCTCGGCTCTTATAAAGTCATTGATTACTATTTGGTCAGCCTTAACCAGTGATGGGTTTCTGCCAGTAAGGTAATTTACCGGTTTCCAGATGTTTGCCGGATCCGTTCTTATACTAGCAAGCATTGCTTCATAATATACAAGTTTGGCTTTCTTGATATCAGCGTTTAATTTATTGCGATATTGTGGAGCTCAGAGGTCGAGTGCTGCAAATGCTGGCGCAGAGTAGTTAATGTTGACAGGATTGCGAGAAAGGTAGTTGGCGTCTTGGTGACACGAACCACTGCGATGAACGACCATGAAGCTGTAGCCTTGAAGTTTGTTGGCCCACCGGGCAACCTTGGCATTTAGGTCTTTCTTAACAGCGGAGTTGCTTAAGCGTTTAGTTCCGCCGTGGAGCGTTACCAAAAAACTCAGCCCAGCTGTACCCCGTCTCGCGTTGCCTAGCAACCACCTGCGAGAGCACCGAGCGACGTAACTTCCTCACACCCCACGCGCGTAGTTCAGAGTCATGACGACACAGGCGAGTAAACGCTCGGAATAGCCGGCGCGACGGTGCACATTTCGCCTCCCCTACTCCGTGCGTATGTGCTGCAGCCATGGGAAGACTGAAGAAAGTCCGGACGCATGAAGAAGAAGCGGCTTATCAGGAAGAGCGCCATACTGCCAACCGAGACGCCACGCGTCGCCGCTGAGCTGATCCGGAACACCGCGCCGAAGCTGCGGCCCAGATAAGGCGACGCCGAGTCGAGGATCCGGAGTTTTGGTCCAGGGAGCGCGAGAGTCGGCGCCTGAACGCTCGATGTCACCGAGAAAGCGACACCGGCCTGCGACTGCTAGAAAACTTGCAGCGGTAAGCCCGCCGAGACAGCTTAGCGAAACCTAGCCGAACCTCACAAAACCAAGAAACAATTTAGCCAAGCTTAGCAAAGCCTCGCACAACCTAGAAACGACTTAGGCGATCCTACCAACAACAAAGCAAAACCTAGCATAATCTCGCAACACCTATAAATATTTTCGGCAGCCCCGTAAAAGCTAGGTGATCACAAGCTCCGCTGTCGGTTCCAGCATTGCACCACTAGTGCAAGCTGCGCGTGTTCTTTTTTTGTTTTTTTTTGTTTGTTTGGAGGCAGCGCAGTCAAACGTTCTCAGCAACAATAATAAAATGCTTGCCCTAGACGTAAGACCGAAACATTGAAATGGTAAACAATACCGCGAGGCACTCAAGTTCTCAAGTGCGGTACCGACGCTCTGGTTCACTGAGACGGCGACTGACATAGTGAACAGGCTTCTCATTCCCATCGGAGTCGGATCGCAGAATATCCGTCCTAAGGCCAAGACTAACGTCGTCAGTGTGGATGATACCAGGGGCGTCCTCTTGAGAGTGTAGGAGTATCGGTGGAGTCAGGGCCGTTTTAATGTTCTTGAACGCTGATTCCTGGTCGGGGCCCCACTGCCACTCCCGATTTTTCTTCGCAAGTTCATTGAGGGGTGCAGTGCGACAGGTGAAACCATAGACGAAATAGTGGAAGTAGGAAGCCAAGCCCAAAAGCTTTTAACTTCTTTGGCTGTTGTAGGAGGTGGAATTCTCGCTAAAGGTTGTAGCTTAGAAGGGTCAGGGTTGATGTCGTGGGCGCTCACAACATGACCGAAGTAGGTAACTTCTGAATAGCCAAAAAAACACTTATAAGGCATTATGCGGAGCCCACCATCACCTAGAGCGTACACGACGAACTCCAAACGCCATTGGTGTTCATAAAAGGTGGGAGAGTAAACCATGATGTCAACCAAATACACCAAAGCCATTGACTCCTTCAAGTGTCACGGGACCCGGTCCATTAGGTCTTGGAACGTTGTAGGTGCTATAAATAGATCAAAAGGAAGGCGGTCAAAATAGCACAGGCAATCCGGTGAGACAAAAGCAGCCAGACCTGCCAATAGATAGTGAGGACAGGCCGCCATTGGAATATGAACCTGGCAACGTTTAACGCAAGAACATTATCTAGTGAGGCGAGTCTAGCAGTGCTATTGGAAGAACTAGAGGGCAGTAAATGGGATATAATAGGGCTCAGTGAAGTTAGGAGGCCAAAAGAAGCATATACAGTGTTAAGGAGCGGGCACGTCCTGTGCTACCGGGGCTTAGCGGAGAGACGAGAGCTAGGAGTCGGATTCCTGATTAATAAGAATATAGCTGGTAACATACAGGAATTCTATAGCATTAACGAGAGGGTGGCATGTCTTGTTGTGAAACTTAATAAGAGGTACAAAATGAAGGTTGTACAGGTCTACGCCCCTACATCCAGTCATGATGACCAGGAAGTCGAAAGCTTCTATGAAGACGTGGAATCGGCGATGGGTAGAGTGAAAACAAAATACACTATACTGATGGGCGATTTCAATGCCAAGGTAGGCAAGAAGCATGCTGGAGACAAGGCAGTGGGGGAATATGGCATAGGCACTAGGAATAGCAGGGGGGAGTTATTAGTAGAGTTTGCAGAACAGAATAATATGAGGATAATGAATACCTTCTTCCGCAAGCGGAATAACCGAAAGTGGACATGGAGGAGCCCGAACGGCGATACTAGAAATGAAATAGATTTCATACTCTGCGCTAACCCTGGCATCATACAAGATGTGGACGTGCTCGGTAAGGTGCGCTGCAGTGACCACAGGATGGTAAGAACTCGAATTAGCCTAGACCTGAGGAGGGAACGGAGGAAACTGGTACATAAGAAGCCGATCAATGAGTTAGCGCTAAGAGGGAAAATAGAGGAATTCCAGATCAAGCTACAGAACAGGTATTCGGCTTTAAGTCACGAAGAGGACCTTAGTGTTGAAGCAATGAACGACAATCTTGTGGGCATCATTAAGGAGTGTGCAATAGAAGTCGGTGGTAACTCCGTTAGACAGGATACCAGTAAGCTATCGCAGGAGACGAAAGATCTGATCAAGAAACGCCAATGTATGAAAGCCTCTAACCCTACAGCTAGAATAGAACTGGCAGAACTTTCGAAGTTAATCAACAAGCGTAAGACAGCGGACATAAGGAAGTATAACATGGATAGAATTGAACAAGCTCTCAGGAACGGAGGAAGCCTAAAAGCAGTGAAGACGAAACTAGGAATTGGCAAGAATCAGATGTATGCGTTAAGAGACAAAGCCGGCAATATCATTACTAATATGGATGAGATAGTTCAAGTCGCTGAGGAGTTCTATAGAGATTTATACAGTACGAGTGGTACCCACGATGATAATGGAAGAGAGAATAATCTAGAGGAATTCGATATCCCAGAAGTAACGCCGGAAGAAGTAAAGAAAGCCTTGGGAGCTATGCAAAGGGGGAAGGCAGCTGGGGAGGATCAGGTAACAGCAGATTTGCTGAAGGATGGTGGGCAGATTGTTCTAGAAAAACTGGCCACCCTGTATACACAATGCCTCAAGACCTCGAGCGTACCGGAATCTTGGAAGAACGCTAACATAATCCTAATCCATAAGAAAGGCGACGCCAAAGACTTGAAAAATTATAGACCAATCAGCTTACTGTCCGTTGCCTACAAAGTATTTACTAAGGTAATTGCAAATAGAATCCGGAACACCTTAGACTTCCGTCAACCAAAGGACCAGGCAGGATTCCGTAAAGGCTACTCAACAATAGATCATATTCACACTATCAATCAGGTGATAGAGAAATGTGCGGAATATAACCAACCATTATATATAGCTTTCATTGATTACGAGAAAGCGTTTGATTCAGTCGAAACCTCAGCAGTCATGGAGGCATTGCGGAATCAGGGTGTAGACGAGCCGTATGTAAAAATACTGAAAGATATCTATAGCGGCTCCACAGCCACTGTACTCCTCCATAAAGAAAGCAACAAAATCCCAATAAAGAAAGGCGTCAGGCAGGGAGATACGATCTCTCCAATCCTATTCACAGCGTGTTTACAGGAGGTATTCAGAGACCTGGATTGGGAAGAATTGGGGATAAGAGTAAATGGAGAATACCTTAGTAACTTGCGCTTCGCTGATGATATTGCCTTGCTTAGTAACTCAG
This sequence comes from Dermacentor andersoni, assembly GCF_023375885.2. NCBI lineage: Eukaryota > Metazoa > Arthropoda > Arachnida > Ixodida > Ixodidae > Dermacentor > Dermacentor andersoni. The sequence continues at coordinate 225,400,668 of NC_092815.1, read as the reverse complement.
GGGACCAACTGCAATGCATGCTCACTGATCTGGAGAGGCAGAGCAGAAGGGTGGGACTAAAAATGAATCTGCAGAAAACTAAAGTAATGTTTAACAGTCTCGGAAGGGAACAGCAGTTTACGATAGGTAGCGAGGCACTGGAAGTGGTAAGAGAATACATCTACTTAGGACAGGTAGTGACTGCTGATCCAGATCATGAGAGTGAAATAATCAGAAGAATAAGAATGGGCTGGGGTGCGTTTGGCAGGCATTCGCAGATCATGAACAGCAGGTTGCCAGTGAGGAGGTCGAGTGTAGTGAAAAATTTGGCCCCCAGAAGCCTATCTAAGGCGTCGTCGAGGCGGGGAAGGGGGTGTACATCCGGCTTCGTAATGTTGTTTAGGCAGTGATAGCCTGCGCAAAATTTCCAAGTGCCGTTCTTCCTCCCGATAACTACTGTGGAAGAACAAACGAGCGAAACATGATGCCAAGCTGTGACATATCTTCGACTTGAGTTGTAAGTTGTAAGAGAGTTGTGTAGGAGGGTTGCATGGAAGCCAGTGTTTATTTTGTGACGAACAAGAGTAGTACATCCAAATTCACCGTGTGATAACGTCAAACACCTCCGAAATTTCACAAGCAATGCTTGGATATTGGACTTCTAGGATAACGTTAGACTTGAGCCGAAATAGAAGACAGTTATCGCCAAACTCTGGAGAAGTACAGTGTTGCACTGTCACGAGAACGGAGCAGGGCTGAGGGACTGCCCCGGGCACCAGCACAGTTCCAGAGTGTAGGCGAAGCGAGCTCTCTTATAGGCTTAACACGAGGACAGCAAATGCAGAAGGGGAGCGCAGAAAACAGCGGGGATGGCAAATTCACTGCCAGGTCGCGAGCAGATAGTGCAGTCACCAAAGGCATCCGCATGTAAGCATGCCTCCATGTCGCAACGAAGGGGCACCCATGCAGCAGAGGCTCACAAAAGGCATTCGTGCCTTTTTGTCAGCCACTTTGGCAGAGATCCTTTGTATTTTTCTGTCAAAATAAACATTCATTCATTGGAACATTCATTCATTTATTCATTCAATAGACAAGGCTATAGTTGCCGTAACAGTTGCCAGCACAGGGAAAGAAAGTGGTGGTGGTGGGCGAGATGTTCATTTTTGCGTTGCATCGGTAGAAGCGCCGTCGTTGGCGCAGATATCCATGTATAGAGGGTGCGAACTCTCGTATGAAAGCAAGATAAATGCTTACGCAACGACGAAGTGTGATTTCTCAGAAAGGTGCGAGCTCCTGCAGCGATGCGGCTGTACATTTTGAAAGTGCAGCGCACAAGCAAGGGCGTCACTACATTTGCGACTGCGTTGGCTGCCAGGTCAGGCGCCGGATCGTGAGCGAGCAATCCTATTATGCACCCGACGTGGTTAAAGTCCACGCATACGCTTAAAGCTGAGCACTAGTTTCAGCGCAAACGTAAGGGTGCGCAGAGGTTATGCACCGTAATGAATGGGACACTTACACTTCTTCCGAAGCAGTTACAGTCATCGAGATTTCTCCAAGGGATGGTAGACGAGTCCCCTCAGATAAGAGGTGGCCGGCTGGTGCGACCGTAGCCGTTTCAGATAGCACTCAGCTGGGAGAGAATTGGTTGTGAATAAATTAAAAGCTGCACAGTTGTCCTCTAGGGTTTCAACGTTTTCCGGCGGCTCGCCTAGGCGGACTTGCAACGTGGGCAGCCTATAAACGGGCCCAGTGACTGGAGAGGGAGTCGACGACTTACGGTTGGTCCGACCCTCAGTGACCCGCGGTGGAGTATTCCAACGAAGGGGTACAACGCACGGTCTTGACTATAATGACCAGTCTCGTTGCACTGGTTGGAGAGCGCTGACGGTATGTGTCGGAACGATTTTTTTGGCCTGCTGACACTTGTTGACTTGGAAAAAGGGGCGGGAACGGGGCACTGCAGTGAAACGTTCCACTGCGTTAGCCTCCATGGCAAGAGCTAAGGCAGCGTGAACTGTAGACGGGGGGGCAAGGTGGATGACGCGCTCAACGTTGAGGTCAGTGATGGCCTCGATGAAGACTTTGGTAGCAATAATGTCGGCGGTGGATTTCCCACAAACAGACACGGCCATCTACGACAGGCGCTCGACACGAGCAGCGAACTCTAGCAGGCTGTAGTGGTCCTGCTGCACGTGCTGCAATTTTGTAAAATATAAGTGCTCAAGATGGGCATCACCATAGCGGGACTCGAGTGCCGAAAGGAGACTTGCGTAGTTGGAATGGTTGGATGCTGCTCCACCTGTGTCGGCACCTCAATCTCCCTTTCCCTTTTCTGTCACACGGTACTCCGGATCTTTCCCGAATCCATCTACGTGTTTAACGGTACCACGTCGTGGGCTGTGTTTCGCACACAGTTTGAATCTCTCGCTGCTTTCCACTCCAGGTCACCACAAAGCTCAAATCGTCGTGGCTCAGCTTCGGATGTCGGGCGGACCCACGGCGATAGTGAAGCCAGCGTTAAGCACTCCCGATACCTTGTCCGATGGCGAAGATTGTGCAGTGCGGGCCGAACCGCGGCGGTGGTGAAGGAGGTGTTAAGCACTCCCCATTGGCGGGCCGATCCAGAAAACAGTTCAATACCGGGCCGACCCACGGTGCAGGGGAAGCAGACCTTAAGCACTCCTCGTAAGTTCGGCGATGCCGAATATAGTGATATTCCGGGCCAACCCGCGGCGGTGGTGCAGTTCGCCATTCATCATCATCATCATCAGCCTGGTTACGCCCACTGCAGGGCAAAGGCCTCTCCCATACTTCTCAAAGAGCCCCGCCCATGTACTAATTGTGGTCATGTCGTCCCTGCAAACTTCTTAATCTCATCCGCCCGCCTAACTTTCTGCCCGCCCCCTGCTACGCTTCCCTTCCCTTGGAATCCAGTCCGTAACCCTTAATGACCATCGGTTATCTTCCCTCCTGATTACATGTCCTGCACATGCCCAATTCTTTTTCTTGATTTCAACTAAGATGTCATTTACTCGCGTTTGTTCCCTAACCCAATCTGCTCTTTTCTTATCCCTTAACGTTACACCCATCATTCTTGTTTCCATAGCTCAATCCGTGGTCCTCAATTTACGTAGAACCCTTCTCGTAAGCCTCCAGGTTTCTGGCCCGTAGGTGAGTACTGGTAAGACACAGCTATTATACACTTTTCTCTTGAGGGATAATGGCAACCTGCTGTTCATGATCTGAGATGCCTGCCAAACGTTCCCCAGCCCATTCTTATTCTTCTGAATATTTCAGTCTCATGATCCGCCGTCACCACCTGCCCTAAGTAGATGTATTTCCTTACCATTTCCAGTGTATTCCTAGCTATTCTAAATTGCTGTTCTCTTCCGAGACTGTTAAACATTACTTTAGTTTTTTTGCAGATTAATTTTTAGACCCACCCCTCTGCTTTGCCTTTCCAGATCGCCAGTGGAGCCCTGTCAGAGGGAACTACCCAGGAATAAACCGCGCAACGGCTTCTGCAATAACAAGGTTCCTCCTCCCCCTCCAGGTCAGTGAGCATGCATTGCAATTGGTCCCGTGGGTTACTAAGCAAGGCAACATCATCAGCGAATCGCAAGCTACTAAAGTATTCTCCATTAAATTTTATCTCCAATTCTTCCCAGTCCAGGTCTCTGAATACCTCCTGTAAACAAGCTGTGAATAGCATTGGAGAGATCGTATCTCCCTGACTGACGCCTTTCTTTATTGGGATTTTGTTGCTTTCTTTATGGCGGACTACGGTGTCTGTGGAGCCGCTATAGACATCTTTCAGTATTTTTGCATACGGCTCGTCTAAACCCTGATTCCGTAATGCCTCCATGACCGCTGAGGTTTTGACTGAATCAAACGCTTTCTCGTAAACAATGAAAGCTATATATAAGGGTTGGTTATATTCCGCACACTTCTCTATCACCTGATTGATAGTCTGAATATGGTCGATTGTTGAGTAGCCTCCACGGAATCCTGCCTGGTCCATTGCTTGACAGAAGTCTGAGGTGTTCCTGATTCTATTTGCGATTACCTTAGTAAATAGTTTGCAGGCAACTGACAGTAAGCTGATCGGTCTATAGTTTTTCAAGTCTTTGGCGTCCCCTTTCTTGTGGATTAGGATTATGTTAGCGTTCTTCCAAGATTCCGGTAAACTCGAGGTCATGAGGCATTGCGTATACAGGGTGGCCAGTTTCTCTAGAACAATCCGCCCACCATCCTGCAACAAATCTGCTGTTATCTGATCCTCCCCAGCTGCCTTCCCCTTTGCATAGCTCCCAAGGCTTTCTTTACTTCTTCCGGCGTTACCTGTGGGATTTCGAATTCCTCTAGAGTATTCTCTCTTCCATCATCGTCGTAGGGGCCACTGGTACTGTATAAATGTCTATAGAACTCCTCAGCCACTTGAACTATCTCATCCATATTAGTAATGATATTGCCGGCTTTGTCTCTTAACGCATACACCTGATTCTTGCCAATTCTTAGTTTCTTCTTCAATGCTTTTAGGCTTCCTCCGTTCCTGAGAGCATGTTCAATTCTAACCATATTATACTTCCTTATGTCAGCTGTCTTACGCTTGTTGAATAACTTCGAAAGTTCTGCCAGTTCTATTCTAGCTGTAGGGTTAGCGGCTTTCATACATATTCGTTTCTTGTCCAGATCTTTCGTCTCCTGCAATAGCTTACCGGTATCCTGTCTAACGGAGTTACCACCGACTTCTATTGCATACTCCTTAATGATGCCCACAAGATTGTCGTTCATTGCTTCAACACTAAGGTCCTCTTCCTGAGTTAAAGCCGAATACCTGTTCTGTAGCTTGATCTGGAATTCCCCTATTTTTCCTCTTACCGCTAACTCATTGATCGGCTTCTTATGTACCAGTTTCTTACGTTCCCTCCTCAGGTCTAGGCTAATTCGAGTTCTTACCATCCAATGGTCACTGCAGCGCACCTTGCTGAGCACGTCCACATCTTGTATGATGCCAGGGTTAGCGCAGAGTATGAAGTCTATTTCATTTCTAGTCTCGCCGTTCGCGCTCCTCCACGTTCATTTTCGGCTATCCCGCTTGCGGAAGAAGGTATTCATTATCCGCATATTATTCTGTTCCGCAAACTCTACTAATAACTCTCCGCTGCTGTTCCTAGTGCGTATGCCATATTCCCCCACTGCCTTGTCTCCAGCCTGCTTGTCCCCTACCTTGGCATTGCAGCCGCCCATCAGTATAGTGTACTTTGTTTTGACTTTACCCATCGCCGATTCCACGTCTTCATAGAAGCTTTCGACTTCCTGGTCATCATGACTGGGTGTAGGGGCGTAGACCTGTACAACCTTCATTTTGTACCTCCTATTAAATTTCACAACACGACCTGCCCCCCTCTCCTTAATGCTATAGAATTCCTGTATGTTACCAGCTATATTCTTATTAATCAGGAATCCGACTCCTAATTCTCGTCTCTCCGCTAAGCCCCGGTAGCACAGGACGTGCCCGCTTTTTAGCACTGTATATGCTTCTTTTCGCCTCCTATATAACTTCACTGAGCCCTACTATATCCCATTTACTGCCCTCTAATTCCTCCAATAGCACTGCTAGACTCGCTCACTAGATAACGTTCTAGCGTGAAACGTTGCCAGGTTCATATTCCAATGGCGGCCTGTCCGGCCGCCAGTTCGCCATTAGGGACCCACATACAGACCTCCTCTGGATATCCTTCTTTAGAGATTGGAAGGGCACTGCGCTTTTTTTTTTATCTTAAGCCGTTTAAAGGGCGCGAAATCACACTCAAGTACACCATCGTCAGTCAGTGGGACGTCCTACGAATGCGCAAACCACTGTACAACTCACTGCCTTGCAAAATGAGCACTGTCATCGCTACCGCGGGGGACATGAGAAGCCAAGTGAAGTCCAACCTCTAATATGCTATACCAGCACGCCCAGTCGTCAACCTCGGAGAGCGACGCGTGCATTTCCCCGCCGGCGGGCACGGCCTGTCTGGTGTACTGCACTATTGTCGAGAAGAATGACTTCCAGCTCATTGTCTACAACCTAAAGTACTCGTTTGTTCGTATGCGTTTGTTTCATCGTGCTTAAAACCAGCATAATTATTATTGTTGAGTGCTTTGTTTTCCTTTCGGGTCAAATAACGACCGAGCATGCCTCGCGCACATTTTGTTGTCTCTTTCTTGTCGCTGCGTGCTACGGTAGCGCACAGTGAATAGAGACTTCTAGCGTGTCCAATATTCCGGCAAGCGCGGTCAGTTTGCTGGTTTACCGGGGGCGTGAACGTGGCGCTAAGCTCAACCACCTAAACACAGAGCCAATTACTATATTCTTCTTAGCAGGGGGTGTAAGATTTCGACAGCGGCGTAATTGTGAACACAATTACGCCACTGCTGAAATTTGCACCAGGAGCGAAGCAGAATAAAATAGGTTACTGCAATTTTAGCTCTACTTCTCTGGTTGAGCTCTGCACCACCAGGCGGCTTCACCGCTCCGGCCGCTCACGTTTACGCCCACGACCATCCGGTAAACCGCCCCAGTTTGCCAGAATAGCGGACACGCTAAAAGTCTCTAATAAATAAACATGCATGCACTCAGTACCCCGGCTTTTCGAAAGAACCAACGAAGCATGCCGTCAAAAGAAGTTTGTAGAATATCATTATCGCCAATGAAGGCTCAGAGGTTGTCGTCCCGCACCATTATTAAAGGATACCGGCCCATTTCACGCAGTAACGACGAAATCCACCCACTGCCCCTGAAAGTGGCAGGCTTCCCAACAATGCGGCCAGCGTGCGCTCCCGTAGCAGACGGCGCGGTTAGAGATAACGCACTGCACGGGCCGTTTTTTCATGCCCGTACCCGTCCCGAGCCCGAAAGTGATATGCGGCGGCCAACCCGAGCCCGAGTAGGTAGCTTCAAACCTGACCTGTACCGGGCATGGGCACGAAAGATTTGGGCCCACGCAGGCCGACCCAGCCCGGTTTGGACTGTTAGCCCTTGAGCGTAAGCGAAGTACTGTCCAATTCTCGGGAGTTATGAATACACCATCCCCGGCACCGGACATTTTCTAGAGACAGTTTTCACTATCAGGACTGCGTCTGGCGTTGTTGCTGATAAATGAACAGGTAAGATATAAACGTGCGATATGAAAGCTTCTGTTACATTTGCCATACAGTCAGGGGGGTGGGGGGGGGGGGGGGTTGCATTGTACATCGAATGAATAAGGCACTGCTGATGTACCCAATCGCCAACAACGTAATCTGAATAGTGTGTTTAAGACAGAACATTGCAACGTGCAATGCCAGAACTCGAGCAAATAAACTTGGCTTGAAATTTATAGCTCTATGAAATATAAATTGGCGACACGCAACCGTATTGGTCACATACAATTACATTTACCGTGCAACAACCAAATTTCTTTCCTTATTATGCTCTAATTCAATGCCAGTTGACTCCCGTGGTTGGCTTTTCAGGCATCAACTTTAGTACTTTGTTTTGCAATATAAGTGAACGCGGGCTCTGCCGATTTTGCTTCAACATGTACGGCATTCAGCGCAACGCAAGTACGACATAGATTGGGTCCAGCAAAATTGAGATGCGATATCTCTCTTTTCACTCGTGGCAAACGACTGTAGGGTTGTAAAGAATACAAAACACTGATCACGAAAGCTGTAACATTGATAGATTAGATTTTTCTACCTTGTGTTAGACTTTGCAGATGTCTTTCGCTATCGTTGCACTTTTCGGAACGCACCCTCGAATGCAGAACAATTTGCTGTGTATGCGGGGAAAAGCTTGCGAAAGTGAACGAGAATGACGCTGGCGTCATGTGCGCCTTGCTCCAGCGTGCCCCATTTTGAAGGTCACGCGATCAAAAGATAGCTAAAGCGGGAACGGGGAGGAGGGGGCAAAGTGAGCGCGCGTTAGACGGAGGAAGGAAGAGGTAAGCGCGTTTCTCCTCCTCGGCCGTAGCACAGGCTGTGTGTCGCTGTCCTCGCGGCTGAGCCCACTCTGTAGATTCTGTGGGGCACTATCAACCCTGAGTCAAACAATATGGGACTGCGAGGAGGACAGTCGTCCTCCTTACCTGATGGCCTCTCCCTCACATGAAGCATGAGAGGCTGTACGGTGCACTTCTAGCCGGGACACCCAACTCCAGGCCATATAACGAGCCGAAGAGGTCGCGATCAAACATTACACGTTAACGCTACACTCCCTTTCCGTCTTTTATTGTATGGCGCTATATACACTGTTGCCCAGGGCGGCAAATTATCCGTTGTTAGAATCACTGTGCGCCCTCTCTCGGGTCGTGCGCTTCTTTGCACTAAAAGCTATTAACATGCAATACCAACACGCGCACAAGTCTGTTTTGTTGAATCAAACATCGATGGACGGCAACCTGGCCCACCTGAAGAAACCACGCCTAATCACCCCACCTAACGCTGACAAAATGTTTTTTCTACCTATAGTTGACGGTTTTCAGAAATCACCAATAGTATACTTGGCCTACTAGGGTCTACTAGGGCCTACTTGGCCTACTGACCGTGACCCGGGTCCGACCCGAGCCTTACGTTCCTTGGACCGATCCCGGGCCCGCCACAGTGACAGCTCACCCAAACCGAGCCCGGCCCGTGCAGCGCTCTAGTTCGAAACTGCGCGTGCGCGAGCTGCTGTTGCCGCCGGCCGACTCCAGCGCTCGCGGCATTGCGATGAGCTCCGAGTTTTCCCTTAAATGTGAAGCAGGTTGTCCGCACGACTCTATTGGGGTGTCACCGGCCTCTAGGCCAGTGACACCCCAATTCTCCTTTCGTTCACTTACGCTCGTCCACTATCGTCGGCTTATAAATTATGCCATTGCCATCATACAATCATCTACAACAAGGTTTTCATCGTGCTGCTGTTGTCACGCTCACGTACGCTCGCGACCTACAAACGCAATAATTCAATTTACAGGAAAACGTTAGTCTGACTGGCATCGTTTTGCAGAGACCCAAACAGTTCTGGATGGACAGGTAGATGCAAAATACTTGGCCCAACATAGACGGCCACAGTGCGTGGGATCTGCCCAAATTTACTTAAAAAGCTGACTGAATAAAATATAGAGATATATCCTGAACTCTAAAAGACGACTCGTAGCAGCAACTCGTTTACTTTTCCTGTAGATTGCACTATTTTTTAATCCTCGTTGACCTAGCTAGATCAACCTTATTCACTCGTGCCAGGGCAGCTTTCTGTGTTGTCGTCTCTGGTCCAATACATAGGGAAACTTCCTAGTAATTATGAATGTTCTCATAGCGTTTTCGAGACGTCCATCATCATGCGACTTGATGAGAGATGCGTTAACAGCGTAGCATACATATTTGGATCCCGCCGAGGTTGCACTGTTCAATGCTTGAGATAAAAAACTGCCAGTGCAGCACTGCGCCGTTGATCTCCTGTTCGTTCGCGCGGACTCAAGAAACGAAGAATTGAGAAATAACAGGAAAGGAGCGCGGGCAGCCAGGCTGGTTTTCCGAGCGGAGCCTTGCGACACATCCGGCAAGACAGATCTTCCACTTTCTCTCAGGAATTGCCCCGTACGTCCGCCAAGGATATGGCGCAGCACATTTCCAGCGCATTCCAGGTGTAAAAAAAGAAGAAAGCAATGCTGGAGCCGCACTTTTGCGCCTTTAACCCTCGCGTGTCGTGTTCGCGGCGAAAAAGATTCCGCGCACGCGCAGCAGTTATTGCCCGCTGACTTCTTTCCCCTTTCCTTTTTTGTTGAGCTAAGTGATCTACTCCTATTAATCAGCCGTGTAAATGCGATTTATTTGTCTCGCGTAGTTTCGGTGAGAATGATAAAGCAACCAACGCTTGCTTCAGTTTAATAAAATGTATAGAAGATCGCCATCGCAAAACACACTCGGAAAACTGAACAACGCAAAAGACAGCCTGTTAATTAAGCAACATAGGGGGGGGGGGGGGGAGGGGGGGCACCAGTCTGCCATCGACTAAACTGGCGAGGGCACCTTCTTTGAAGACATCTTGAAGGCCGTGTTACAAGTATAAGAATACAATAAATCTCAGTTATAACTTTTCATAGTTCCCATCGGGCAGATAAATTGTTGCTTGGCCTTAAATAGAACCTATATACAACTGTACCACACATTAACTTATTGTGAGTGTTTACATCATAGAAACAAAGGCCTGAATCTAATTTCAAAGGTTTCCACTGGAATTTTCTGCGCAATATGTATGACGAAGCTTAGGCAAAAGATTTGGAGTACGCTTAACCTTCGCCTGTAAGAGTGCAATGCACTAGCATTCAAAGATTCATGACTGCTTCGAAAGCTTGTCGGCAATATCAGAGCACGTAACCTTAATATTTACTGGGAAACGCTGGTGGCGAACGCTATGCTCGATGGCGAGATTTCTGCTGGAAACGTGGCCTCTTGCGTGGGCCAATCTTCTGTTATTGTTTCGCACTTTTAATATTTCAGTCTGGCAAGATATAACATAAAAGTCATGCGCTATCAGTGTTTTGTGTCATGATATTTTTTGTGGGCTGTCATTTTCTAAATTCCGAGCAATAACTTTGTAAAGAATGCAAGACAAGATATGAGCAACTACAGAGAAAAAACAGGAACTGTAGTGGTGTGTAAAATATACACGGCAATTTTCGCTCACGGGACGCCGGCTACTGCGCCGGATGCCGACACCGGATTTTCTACGACACGGGGCCCACACTGTCACGTCGAAAGCCACCCGCCTGTTTCCGAATGCGCGATGGCAATACGCGCGTGACCTGATTGGGGACATGAAAAGCGGCCGCGCCCGAGCACCGCGCTAAGCGAAACACGCGTCCCTCGGAAACGATGCTGACAGAAGGGATCCGGACTATTTGGGCAACCCGATAAGTTAGCGGACCACAAGGTATCTTCTTCTCCATGAATACGAAGTATTGAAATAGAGAACCTTATACCATTGGTTGGGTTACTGCACTCCCGTAGCTATATCATATGAAATCAGAATCAAGTCAGACTAGGGTTGACAAGCAAGCAAACTTCTATAGCGCACAAAAAACGAAACTTAATAGAACAAGCAAAGATTACAGACTTGACCTGTCATTCATACGTATTTCGTGTGTTAATTTCGCGGTAAAATTGTACTTAATGAAGCACAGGAAAGTTGTACCGTGTTATTTCTGCTTGCTGTATGTTGTCCTGTGTCAAGAAATGAAAGTTCTCGTCCAGTGCTTCTTTTGTTTGGCCTACTCATTGAGTCCCGTTCCAACGGCGTTACAGTAACATGCTTCACTGTATACACCGCGACACACTGCGTGCGATACAAACTCTACTGACCGTCCGATTCGTGTGTACGTCCCTTCTCAGCCTTTACCATACTATTCGCAGCAAGTTTGGGAAGAATATGCAATCTGTTAAACCGGTAATAATTGCGAATTCATAGTCTTCGATTGTCGCTTGCCTTCGTACACTTAATTGCCTAGGTTTTTCCTTCTTTTTAGGTTCTAAAATTACAACTTCTTGTATTGAGAAACGTTTAAAATTCTTGACGCTTCGTTTGGTCAAGCTTTTCTGCGTTGTGCTACGTTTATGCTGATACCACCCAGTTTTGTACGCCTGACCCCTATCAGCTCCTGTCATCCTCGCTGCATATATTATACAACCCCCTTCACTCAGTGCTCTCCTGGAGCCTGTGAGTAAGATGAAAAAACTAGTAATATTGATCAACCATTCAACCTACTCTTGTAGTCGACCATTTACTACTTGTAAACACTGGAGATCAACAAATGACCGAAGACCTTGATTGGCAAAATCTGCGAATAGGTTTAAGGAAAGAATAATTGTGTTCAACATCTGAAGGGCCCATAAGGAACGTCTCGCAGTGCACTGTCACGGCTAAATGTTCCGAGTGAACGGATGCTTCCTGTGTGTGGGCAAGCTGGTGTGGCACGCCGAAACTTTAAACAGCACGACGAGCGCACGAGCGTGCACAAAAGAACAGCAATGAGTTCTCGCGTACTTTCTCCTCGATCGCATTCTGGCGACGCAGCGGGTCGGCAATATATTTAACAGTGGAATGGCGAATGTATGTGGCAGTGAACATCTTTCGTGAGATGCGAAATTAATTGGCTCTGCGAACCTAAACCCGGCCGCATGGCTACGGAGGACAAACCAAAGTCAGAACGGCCCACCGCTTCGAGCGATTGGAATAATTGAGGTCGAGCATTATCCCGAACAATGCCCGAATTAAGGTGTCAGAAATTGCCGCGTAACTGAACTGTCGGTGTAGAGTCTGCGTCCTTTTTTACTTTTCGGGGATGTCTCGGCACGGCGGGCAACCTCGCACAATGGGTGCACTGCCCCTCATCGAGCGCGAAGCTGTTGTGCACCTCGAGAAAGAAACCCTAGAGATGCCTGCCTTGTTAACGAACGAGATGTGGTTTGATCGCCCGACCATAAAGCGACAGTATATGTGCTGGAGGCATTCGTTATCTCCTCTACGTTCAAGAGCCAACGCTCGGGAAGTGATGGCGACCATTTTATGGGAAGAAAAGCGCATCCTCCTCACTGGTTACCGCAAGTATAGCAGAAAATTAACGAGATGTTGGTATGTGAACGTTCTCCGCACACTGCATGCACTCGTCGCAGAAAAGAACTGACGAGGTTTGGTGAACAAAGGTTGCCTCTTGACTTCACGGTTCACAAATTTCGTGTATCCCAACTGCTTATACCAGAGTGCGCTTTCTAAAAGCTGGCTCCAATGGCTTCCCGAACGCGAACAAAAATCGAAAGCGAACCAGGTTTGATGGCGTAAACACACTGCTATCTGCCACGAGCAAGATGTATTTTTTTTGTTCTATTCAAGGTATCAGAAGGACTGCACGCAAACGCGACAATTGCTCTAGTTTGAAGGCGGATTATGTTGAAATATCATTTTTACAAACTCACCCAATTTTCTTCATACCCTAGACGCCAAACAGTCCGATCATACATCGTAAACCGCAAAAACAATCGAGATTTAAAATTACGATTCATCCATTCTTTCCCGGCAGCGAGCGACATAACGTTACCGCTCTGTGGCCTTCCCCGCCATGCGCATTCACCCCTATAAAATCAATGGGCACAACTAGTTGAGACGGAGAAACAAAGTGGCGAGAACATTGCACTAAACAGCGGGAGTAGTTTTCTGATGTGACTGTATACGCAAATAATCTTTTTTCTCCAGCAACCTATCTGTACTTGGTCATGCGGATCATGTTGAAATTACCGCTATAACACCAGAAAGCAACCCAAAGATAAAGTGTTATACTAAACCGGATATAAATGTGCGATTCCTTTTAAAACAGGCGGCCCCACCAAGAACTAAAGGGCGGTACTGAACAGTTAGCTCCAAGCCGCTTTCTCGTAGTTAATTTTTGCTATTGAAGTTCTCGAATAAAATGTTATAATCAAAGCAGAATCGTCTTCCCGTTTTGAAAGCCCAAGTGACACTTTCCGTGGTTTTCGGGGCATGGGTATAGCGTTCCTTCGTACAAGCTGTTACTGCGGCGACCTAATTTGACGGACCCTGCGCTCAACAAATGTGTATACACAACAGTGAACCTTCCTCGGAGCCAGATTTAGCCTCGAAAGACGCCAAACAGATGCGGCTGCCCAGTTTCTGCATGAGCGCACTTTAAAACGAGCTCCTTCAGTAACACGTGAGCACACCACCACAGTAACACATGAGCACACAAGTAACACTTGGCACACACCACCTGCCACCTCGTTGCGAAACCTTGTCATATAATGAAGAAGTAAATACGCTCTGTTTTAACATGGATGACAGTTAACGGGCCACTTACAAGACTGTTGAGCGACATTGCTTCCTCAGAACAGCCCTAACCCACGACCTATCGTAGCTTTTAAACAGTCTACTAGACCAGCCTGTTCAATGTACATGAATCTAACTGAATTGTGGATAAACTACCTCATTAATCTTGGCGTTTCCAGCTTTCTTAATACAAAATCATCTGTAAGCAAATTTCAAACTAGATTCTTTACGAACGGGTGAAAGCTGCCTGAGGAGGCTGATTGTTTCTGTATTTATGACTCAGTAGTCAACATTGGAAATGGCCATGTCGAGGGTTTCAACTCAGGGCTCTAGCGTGAACCGAAAAGTAAGTGAAGGGTGTTTTCCTCTAGTGCAATCACAAGTTGCCATATCAAGATACATGAATACCCTTGTATATCCGCACACTCGGCTACTGAAAGGCAACTCCAGCGAGAACTGCCAGGTACCCTACACACTACTAGATGGCTCACAAGAAGCCACCCCACTGCAGATCACGCTGAATGTGCGTGGACAGACTGTCGGACATGATCAACCTCTTGTCACCCTTGAGAAAACTGGAAAGGATATATATATATATATATATATATATATATATATATATATATATATATATATATATATATATATATATATATATATATATATGCTTGGGGACTACCGCACCTAGCTTAACGCCTTATGCAATTCAAGCACTTAGCACATATATTCTATAAAACGGCAATTTTATCAAATCAAACCAAGAAAGCCCGAACAATTTAATACGCAGTAAGACTAAAATTATAGAGGGTGTTAGCACTACCCACGTAATGTATTGTTCTTCGCAGCATTAACCGGCGAAATGACATTAAAGCGCAAGAAAAACCCTTCAGCACTGACATACGATTGTGTCGCGCCAAACTACGGATATCGTGCGCTTTTTGTTAATGTGCGTCCTCCTACTGCATCGGCTGAGTGCACAAGACATTTTCTAAGTTCACCCAGGCAACCTGATGTAGGCGTATTTATTTAACGTAATACATCGGTGTAAATATATTTCAACAAAACCTTGCAACTAAGGTCCTTAAATGAAGGAATACCTACTGAAGCATCGCGCTTCCTAGATCCCTAAGGAATGAGAAAACTACCACGTGAATTTGCCGTCTGAGTCGCAAAATATACCTATTGTCTTCTAGCATAGGTCACCATGCCCATCCGCTCCGTTGGACAAATCCACGCTCCAATGTCACCTTTCAGCTTGTCCGTTAAGGAGCGGTAATGGCGAGTATTGCAACGTCGTCGCACTGCGCTCACGTGCCGACCCAAAGGCACGAGCGTGCTGGACAATCGTCAGCAGGTCGCCTCCATCTTGGCACTGACCGCAGCCTCGGTTGCAGCATGTGGTAAACCGCTGGCGCAAGCAAGGCGCGCGACGCCTACTGTGGCAACTCACCGTCCTGGCAGCGGACTCGAAGCGCCGTGAGTATCCAAAGCACAACAACGCTCGTCCGGCTGGCTCGTCCCATCGCTGTCGAGTGGGGGCGTGCTGCTCGACGCACGCACTCGGCCGCACAAGGCGCAGGCTCAAACAGGTCTGGCCGGCGGCGGCTCCGTCCCTCTCTCGCCCCACCGACGACAGGTGGCCACAGGTGACGGCGGCCATGACTCTGCGCATGCGCCAGCCCACCCTCGCCTACCACTTCCGTGACGGGGGTGCGCGTCGCTGGTGCTGACATTCCTCCAGACGGCGCCGCCCTGCGCGCGTTTGTTCGCGGGTGGATCACCCGGCGCTGGACCGCTGGTTTTTGTGGATATCGGTTGGTGTCTACTTATTGCACTACCCGCAGCATCCATAGCATTGAACGCTTCCCCGCTGTAATGCCCGTAGCGGGTGAGAGTTCAGCATAAAAGAAGTGCACAGCTAGCACACGCGACACAAGGCAACGAACACATATAAATCATTTACAACTTCGCAACCATGAAACTTGCATGCTTTCATAGCGAAACAGTGCGTACTGACAGAACCTATCGCGAAAAGCAGTCACAGAAAGGAAAAAAAAGAAGCATAATTTCAGATTTATTACAGTAATTTGGTACATTTTAACAGGTACAGAATAAGTAGAATGATGGGTGTCCCAAATTTAAAAACTGTCTGGGGGACACCACAATAAAAAATGCAATCAAAGCTAAATTTTTACATGTAGCATTCAGTTGCTTACAGATAATATACACAATTTACACAGAACATCTTATACAACGAAGCATCACAGTATTCAGAAACAGCAGAAGCAAAATAACGCAGCGAAAATAAGAAATACAAAGAGAGAAAAAAATAAACCAAGAAGATAAGTAGAAGAACAGCAATATGCACGGTAACAAGTAACAAAATATCTTTTCTAACAAAATTAGTTTAGTGAAAAAGAAATCAAATGCACTGAGCAACGCGATTTGATTTCACTCGAAATGTTATTCCAGTTTGATATCCTGGCAAGAAAATCGGTTTGGTTCCCATAGTTAGTTCTAGGCTTTTGGAGTAATAGCTGTTCTCGTTCTGCAAATCTGCTTTTGTTAGTATTGGTAAGGTGTTGAACACTGAAACCTTCAGCGGTTACCTCTTTGTTAACAAGAAAAATGAAGATAGACAGCTTATGCAAAAGAACACATAGCGACGAAAGATATTAAAATTTTTATTTATGGGAGGTAAATGACCTATAAATGGGCTAACTGTCATAAGTCTTACAGCGTCATTTTGTAAGTGTTGAATGGGTGTGAGGTGTGTGCTATACGTGTTGCCCCAGGATGACACGCAGCAATAAAGATGACTATGAATGTAGGTGTAATATAGTGACAAAATTATGTGGGGTTCGAAGTAGAAACGTCTATTAATAATTACTTAAACTCCAAAACAAACTTCGCGAAGCAGCGATATGAATGAAGATAAAGTTTGAGGTGCCTATCAAGGGTTAGATGAAACTTGGCACTATTAGACGGAGATAGAGCATGATGAGCTTAACTGCTAAGCTAGAGCTTATGCGTAACGGGCGAGAATGAAATACCAGAGGAGTGGTCTTAGAAGGATTAATAAGCCAGAAGTTTGCTTTGCACCAGCACTGGACATTGCGAAGGTCGATGTTAAATTTTCCTTGAATGGAATTGTGGGATTTATGGAGAGAAATTACGCTAGTATTATCAGCATGTAAAATACAACTGGTATGGCAAAGTACTCTAGGCAGATCATTAATATATGAAATGGAGAGTAAAGGTCGCAGAATAGAGCCCTGGGTAAGACCTTAATTAATTATTTTTGCTGAGGATCGATAACTGTTACTTTCAAAAATTTGGGATCGGTTACTATGTAGTGTTTAATGAACTGTAAAGGGGCAGATATACCAAAATATTTAGGTTTGTGTAAGAAAATTACATGGGTTATGGTATCAAATGCCTTAGTAAGGTCAATTACTACAGCTCCGACCGACATACCGCTGTCTATTACTTGTTTGATGCAGTTAGTAAAAGGTAGAAGGGCAAGTTCAGTAGAATGGCCTTCGCGAAAGCCGAATTTGTAAGGAGAGAACAGACTATATTTAGAGAGGTACTTTGTTCAACGGTTATAAAACAGTCTTGGATTACCTTACTAAATAATGATAGTACGCAGATTGGACGGTAATTGTTAACCTCTGTCTCTGTCATCTTTTTCGTGAACTGGAACTATTTTTCGTGCCTTGAGGCTGCCTGGGAAATATTGTTTGCAGAATTGGTGACAACTCACTAGACAGAAGTTTTACCGTTGCGCGGCGTATCATGTCCAAGCCCGATGCAGTTGGCTTTACAAAAGATATGACTTTCTCGGGTGATGTTGGATACAGATGAAAATGATTGAGTGTAATGATGAAGGTGATAGATAAGTCAAGGTTGGGTTCGACATCGGACGAAGCGCTGAAAGCATTTGCTATATCGTTTGCATTATTGTGACAGTTGCCATTATGAATGGTTTTACTAAAGCATACTTCACACCTGTTATTGTCAAGAACCTCATTGATTATTTTGCAGTTCTTAGCCTCATTTCTTTTTTCTCGATTTGGTGTCGGTAGCAATCGCGTTTGGCGCGCTAAGAATACCAGAAAGCACGTTGGAATATGTTTTAATCTGGACTTTAGTGCAACATTATATGGCTGAGTTTTGAGTTTCTTGTGCAGTAAATTTTTTTTAGCCATGATCATGATCTGCGGATTAGTTTTCCAAGAATTTTGGGGTGTATGAAATGAGTGAGTTACCTCAGAATTAATTCTGCACTCATTAATACAATCAGTAATTATCTTGGAGCAAGTCTCAAAGGCTATTTCAGCTTTGTCTCCACTGACACCTTCATCCCAATTGGCTGCATAGAGCATATTGATAAACCTTGCAGAATGGAATGAAGACTTCATAGCCGTCATCCAACGTTCTAATGTGGTAGAGTCTAGACAACGAAATATAGAGTTATGATCAGCAAACGTGAAATCAATTACTCCCGCAATGTGACCAGTTGTCATACTCGGAAAAGAGTGATCAATTAATGAATTCGTACCGGCTGAGTCAAACCTATTGGGAACATTAGTTAACGAGGAAAACCCATAGCTGAGGATACACTGGATGTAGTCAGTGCATGAGTGATTAATAAAGTCAATAATGTTAATATTCACATCACCACAGATAATTATATTCTTATTTTCGCTAATTGCGGTGTTTAAAACTAATTGAAATTGTGAACGAAAATCTGAAGAAGATGATGACGCAGAACAATATGTACAAGCTACTATTGTATGATGATTGTCTAGCGACAACATTTTCTGCTTAAATTCCAACCAAACAGATTTGCATTGCGGATTTCGAAATAACAGTTCACTGCGACGCTTGTACGCTAGTGACGAACTAAAATTGCCGCTCCATCACTGCGTTACCCATCTCGACTGAAGTATTCCGAAGTGTATCCTCATAGCCCACACAAGTTGCCATCACTATGTGAAAGCCATGTTTCTGATAAGCAGATCAAATCAATCAAAATCAAAATCGCTTTATTTCAGGGTATTTCCTGCGGAGACAGAGACTAAAGGCTGAAACAGCCTGACTGGGCCCCTGCCCCCGTTCAGTTCATACAGCATTTACGCGTACAATAACATATACAGTAACGTGCACATTATATTAAAATTACAGTTGCACTCAATGTACAGTCGATGAAGGAAAGAAAGTGACTTCTAATACATCAGATAAGAAGTATGAAATGCATACATGTGTACATTGATCACGCAGATAGATATACATATAGAAAAGGTCACACAGGATTCATGAGTTATATAGCTAGTAGACCCTTTATCCTGTTACAGATATGTAGATAACGACTATGTACCAGTACATTGTGCTTACAAAACAGAAAAAAAAAGAAAATCAGGAATGTCATGGTCATAGTAGAAAGTAATGTAAAACAGTCTACAATACACATCCTGTTCTGACAAGGAACGTTTTGTACATTCTTTTAAGTTTACCACGGCTGTCTGCCCAATTTATTATGTATTTCTGTTTATTTAGAATCTGTATAGCTTGATACGTTACCGATTGTTTCCCGTAATTTGTCCTATCTTCGGAAGCGTCCTCCTATGCTGCCTAAACCTGTACTTATGTTCAACTACGATATCACTGTCTTTGTATATGTTTGTTGTGTGCATATGTTGCACTAATTTATAGAGATAAATTTGATTGGCCATAAGCATGTTGTGTTTCAGAAATAACTCCCTGGTAAGTAAGTCACGCATATCTCCTGCATAATTTTCAAATATACGTAGCACGCGCTTTTGTAGTACCGTTAATCTATTATAGTTGCGCTGAGTGGTGGTGCCCCATACTAGCGAACAGTAGGCAATCTTAGAATATACTAGAGTGTAGTAAAGAGTTTTTATAGCCGAAGAGGTATTAATGTAGAAATCTTTCTAATACATCCTATTGATCGAGCTATATCGACTACCAAATGGTCGACGTGACATGACCATACCAAAGACACTTGGAACCAAACACCTAGGAATTTTTGCTCAGGTGTTTGCTGAATAATCTCGGTTCTATACGTAATATGCATGTCATGTTGGTCGCGTTTATTTGGAGGGGAAAAAATGATGTATTTAGTTTTAGAGGCATTTAATTGTAGACAATTATCATTTAGCCATTTGGATAGGTTTTGTAGATAGTGATTGGTCTTTTCTTGGAGTTCACGTTTTGTCCGTGAAGTAAAAAATACGTTAGTATCGTCCGCAAACATTACTATATCAAGGGTGTTGTCAATCTGAGTTATGTCATTAACGTATAACAAAAACAGGGTAGGACCTAATACTGATCCTTGGGGTACTCCATTTGTTACATTTAACGACGTCGAGGAATGATTATTAACATGTGTATATTGGAAGCGTTTCTCAAAGTAGCTGGTTATTAATTTCAATGACATGGCACGTATTCGATAACACTGCAGTTTTAGAAGTAGAATATAATGATTCACCGAATCAAATGCTTTCCGCAAATCTAGAAAGATACCTAAAGTAAAATCCTTGTTTTCAATACCTTGAATAATTTTCTCCTTTGCACGAAGTAGTGCCTGTTCAGTTGACTTGTGTTTTTGAAATCCGAATTGCGAACTAGATATGATATTATATTTCTCTAAGAACTTTGTTATGCGATCATTAATTGCCCACTCAAAGACTTTTGATGAAACAGGTAATACCGATATTGACCGATAATTTGTAAGGGCGTTTTTGTCTCCGGATTTGTGTATCGGAACAACCCTTGCTATTTTCAGTTGGTCAGGGAAGATACCAGTATCGAACATTAAGTTAATAATATAGGTGAGAACGTTTTTTAGTAACTTAGAAACATACTTTACTGGTTCAGCCCTAAATTCGTCATAACCAGCGGCGACATTCTTCATTCTATTAAGTAACTCTTCAGTCTCTTGCGGGGAGACGTGATACAAAACAAACGAATTTGGTGAAAAACTGATGCGTCTTGTTGGTTGTTGACTGCCTACAATTGCGGTATCTGCCTTTCCTGACTGTATAAAGTACTCATTGAATGTGTTAGCCAAACACTGGCCTGTTATCGCATTTCCATTGATCTCAATTTCTTGTACGCTGGTCATGGCATTGTTTCTGCTTGTCAATCCGTTTACTGTTTCCCATGTCTTTTTTTTACATTAGTTTCATGGCGAAGAAACAAACTTTCATAATCATTTTGTTTTGCTTTCTTTAGGTCTGAAGTTAGCTTATTTCGAAGCTTCTTGAACTCCTTAAATTGGTTTTCATCACGCATACTAATAAAAGTGTGATACATCGCGTTTTCTTCTCTTATTCTTCTGTATAGTGCAGGGTTAATCCAAGATTTTCTTATTGCTTTTTTATTTTTTCGGCCACATTGTAAAGGAAACGCGTCATCATAACTTTTAACTTCTTGTAGAATTCCTTGTAAGCATCATTAGGATCACTGCAATCATACACGCTAGTCCAATTTATGGCCTCCACTAACGAAAAAAAATTTTTCAAGCGATTTGTCGTTTACCACTCGATATTTGCTTACTTCAAGATGTCTGCGTGTGAACTGATCAGTAACGCAAAACACGGGTAGATGATTACTTATATCGCTAACTATCACTCCACCTATTAGTTCTGATACACTGATATTCGTAACACAGATGTCTATGGCTGTAGCTGTTTTAGGGCCAATGCATGTGGGAACCGAAATCAAATTTTCACATCCGTATGACATAATCAGGCTCTTGTAATTCATCGCGTACTGGTCATTACTAACTGTATTTATATTTATATCACCAACAACAAAAAAAGGTAACTTGTTTGTCTGAAAAACCTGCATCAATTGCTCAAGAAAATCTAAGAACTCGGGTTTAGAACCAGCTGGTTGCCTATATATCACAGCAAGCTGAAATTGAGATGTTTTTATAACTAAGCATTCAACATTTGCATTTGTAATTGTGTATTCCTCAATAATGGTGTAAGCATAGGTAAGACTGATATATACCGCCACGCCCCCTCCTCTTTTCCCTACGCGGTCCAAGCTTATACAGGTGTAATTATTAATGACGGGTGTATCATCGGTAATCGTCAGCCAAGTCTCCGTAAGAACAATGACTTCAAATCTCAGAACGAGAGGCTCCAAGAAAATTTGTAGGCTGTCAAGCTTGTTTTTTATGCTTCTAATGTTGAAATGAATCAGAAAGAAGTTACTTTGCTTGGTCTTAAATGCGGTGTTAAATACTTCTGCTGTGTAGACATCACACGTGTTCATCTACAGTAAAAAGAAAGCAAGCTTATAATTAGCTGATACAATCTTTAGTTCATTTTGGCAAGGTCATCGGAAGAAGTGATTCGCAGGACAGGACTATCTTCGTTTTTCCTTGCTAGGATCTTGCCACCTGCTGTCCACACAAACTTCCATTTGAGCTCTTTCTTCTTTGCCACTGTTGCTCCAAGCAACTGCTTGTTGTGGCGTGTCAAATGTTCATTGACAAAAATCGAACTGTTAACACCAACCAGGCCAACGTCTTTTGCGTCAATTCTCATTTTCTTAGCCTTGACTAATATCCAGTCTCTCTTAGCACGCCTCACAAAACGAACAACAATGTTCTTGGTTGTTGAGTTCGCAGTTGGAACTCTATGGCATATATCAATGTCCCTCTCGTCAACTGCCTCTCTGACTATTTCACAGATTTTTCGAATGGCTACTAAAGAGTCGCACTCGTCCGGAACACCCTTTATCTCAAGGTTGTTACTTCTTTGATATTGTTCCAACTCTTGTAATTTCAGAGTTAACTGTTTGTTTTCAGTTTTTAGTTTTTGATTCTCAGATACCAAGCTTTTTAATTCATCTCTTAGCGCCTTTAGATCCCGGGTCACGTCTTTGACATCGTCACACGTGTCACTGCAGTGCTGAACAGACTTTCTCAGTTCCCCGAGTTCAGCACGCATTTCCCGCTTAAATTCTGCAATCAAGGCTGCTACATCACTTTCCCCCTCTTTCTCTTTCCCCGGCGTCATTGTACGATAGCACAGGTATCAACTTAATCACTTGCATTAAAAAAAAAGACAACGACAACAGGCGTGTTCGGCAGCAGCGCAGAGTTGCAAAGACGATTTCAAAGCAAATCGACACTAATTCCTCACCTGCAAAGCATGCAGAATTGTCTTTAGCGTGTGCACACTTCAATGCGCCGCTGCCGAACGACGCCTGGGCTCAGTGGGACCGTATTTAAGCCGTCCGCCGTCGGGAAGGTACAGCGACGCCCCCAGTTATCTTCGTCACGTGGTAGAGCCTTGACGGTCGCAGATCTTGCCTGTAGCGCTGATTATCCCGGCCGCTTCTTGAGATGGCTGCAAAGGATGCAGAATTCTCTTTAGCATGTGTACACTTCCATGCGCCGCTGCCGAACTAAATATAAACGCCTGATTAATTGTACAATGCAATAAACCAAGGTCATCACGATTTCTGAGAAGGCTGCATCTGTTAAAATAAATCAATGATAGGGCTGCTGACATTTCACGCAGTAAAGCTTTAGCCTATTGAAAGGAAAACCTGCAGATAGCTACGATAGAAAAAACAAACGAGAACACAAAATGCTAGTAGGAAAAGACTACATGAAAACTGTTATCTAGTGCCAGAGATCCGGTAAACACGACTGTTGTCTGTTTTTCTTGCCTTGATTGCACAGCTATGCGTCCATAGAAACTCCCAGCCTTTTTCTTCTTTCAGCACACGCGCCTTGGCGAACAGCCATTTGTTTCCTGGGGTTAAAGGATCATTAAAGGCATGCTCTGTGCGATCCAGCTTGATTCAGTGGTGAGTTGTGCATTTCTAGCCCTGCCTGAAAAATCGGCCTTCTTGACCTTGAACCGAAACTGGAAATTTTGTCCGTTCCTTGTTTAGAAGGGACGCGATGCGCAGTATCAATGTCAGTTGCTGCTATAGGGCAGCCGACCTTCTCAACGATAGCCTGCACGACTGTAAGACAGCTTTCACCCTCATTGCGCGGCAGACCCCATGTTTCTATGTTATTGATGCGCGAATACTGCTCTAGAAAATACACGCGTTCAACAATCACGTTATTTTCTGCTTTCAAGATCTGATTCTCATTGGCTAGACTATCGTCGCTATACTCAGTTCCATACATAGCAGTCAACGCTGCGGAGGCTAGAAAGACTCCTTGCCGTGGCTTCGTTCGCACTTGGATACAGTTCAATGTTTCTTGGCAATTGTTTCTGTAGGCTAAGTTTTGAATGGAACAAATTTTAAACCTTAGAGTCAAACACACTGTGGTATACGTCTGCTAATGTTTTGTTTTACATAATTTTCATATTTGTTGCTCTTTTCGGGTTTTTTTATTTGCAATCCATGGCGAAGAACATCACGTGCAGTCTCGCGCGAGTGAACGCTGCTGCCGCGCAGCGAAGCTTGGACGGAACGGGCGCAGTGTTGAGTTTTCTTGACCGAACTTCGTTCGTAGCTTCCAGTATGTAGACTGCCGTGTATGGAACGGAGTATAGTCTTGACAGATTCGTACAGCTCGTTATATATGTTCACGCTTTCGCGCTTACTTTCGATTTCCATCACTAGGTGCTTCGATCATATTTGCCAACTCTGCGTTACTGGGCATCACAAATCGCACGGTATCGCAAGCGCCGCAGTTGGCGCAACAGAACAATAAAAAACTCAAACTTAACCAGAATGTCAAGCACACACCTGTGTGCAATGCAGACACAGGTCAATGCACAGTCTGCACAGCGGCAACCATTGCTGCCAAATGAAGAGCGCTGCTCGGTAACGCTACTTTAGGTACGATTTCCTGCCGTTAAGTGCTGGGCCCAGTCAATGAGTCACCGTGATGTCATCCGTGCACGTGTCAACACTGATGGTGGTTCCCGCCGGCCAGCGAAGCGCACCACATTGTCTTCCAAGCTTTCTGACGGTGGTTGTGTCGTAGTTTTCCCTCCGTGCTGCTCGTAAATCCGGACAACTTTCTGTGATAGATGATGGCAAGAAAGTTGAGCCATTAAAAAAATTTAAGGCAATCCTGTGTGAAAGATTGGTGGTTAAGCAGTCGCACTCTCGGAGCCGGAGCGGATGAGGCGAGAACAAACCCATCCCGAGTGCATTTATTGATGGTTCGACTGCTGACCGGCGATAAGGTCCACGCCTGATCGACCGTGAACCAGAGGCATGAGACGGGAGGCGGCTTAAAACAAACACTCAGTTTAATAAAATAAAATCATGCCCGAGACATAACGTAAAAAGAACGAATATACAAACTACAAGCAGATGGTGCCAAGCTTCGCGGAAGGTGTGCAGGTCACACACACAACACACGCCCCGACGCGATGCGCGACGCAAAGCCCACCACGTGGGAACTACTAACACTCGCGAAGTAACAAAAAGTACGCGACACAAATGAAAAATACACGTTACAATAAACGCGGTAAACACTACACTCAGAGATTAGAACTTTCAGACTGACTCTAACGAAATAACTGAATTTTATTAGCCCGACATTTCGGAGCCCGTTCGGCGCCTTCTTCAGGGGTTGTTCTTCGGGGGTGGTGGTCTGCAGTATTTAAAGGGTATTTTATAAATAAAGCAGGGGAGAGTACGGAATGTGGGGAGACACTTCACAGACGGGAAGGGTGGGGAGGGGAAACAAAAGGGGTTAGACGGCTGCCATGGTGCTGGCCAGCTGGGATGACCGGTGCTGGGGGAGCTTGACCCACGAGAGTGCCGCTGATGGGAAGGGGGGGGGGGAGGTCACGGGGCAGCGCCGACATTTTTGTGCTGGTGAACTCGATCGGGAATCTACCTGGCTGGGCGTCCTTTTCTTCTTTTCGTCGTGTCGCCAAAGCCATGGATATACACCGAGGGTAGGATGCCCTTCACGCGGTTTAAGTTACCCACCGTATTCTGAATGTGCCATGACTCCAGTAGTATTTTCCGCGAGTTCGTCTCTATTTGAACGATTTGAGTTTCCTGGAAAGCAATATTGTGGCCGGCGTCTTCAGAGTGTTCGGTGACGGAGTTGTGTATACGGTGGAATGTTCTGACGTCGTTCCCGTGTTGTCTGATCCTTTCTTTTAGATTTTTGGTTTTCACGACGTACGACGCCGGATACTCGGAACAGCTGACTTTGTAGACGACACCTTGAGCTTTTTCTTGTGGTTGACGATCTTTTCGTTTAGGGAGGAGGATATTGAAAGTGTTTATCGGATTGTGCGCCACTTTGAGGCCTCCTTTTTTAAGATTCGGCTGAGCGCTTCGCTGGTACATCTGACAGATGGACACTCACTTCTGGGGTTGGGAAGAAGTAAACGACTGAAGGACCCGTGGTTTGTTTCTTCTTTTTTGTTGTCGGGTTGTTTTTTGAGTGAAGTCATCTGTGTAGCCATTCCTTTTAAGTTCGTTGAGAACCGTTCTCTTTTCTTTCTTTTGATCCGATTCCGATGAGGAATGAGTTTCGGCTCTTTTGAATAAAGAGTTTACAACAGATGCCTTGTGGTTGGCCGGATGGTCGGATTGGAAATGAAGGTAGCGGCCCATGTGGGTTGGTTTTCGGTAGAATGAACGTTTGAGAATGCCGTCTGTTCGTGTAACTTGTACATCTAAGAATGGAAGCGATCCGTTCTGTTCACGCTCATATGCGAACTGTATAAGCGGGTCTAGGGAGTTTCTCTGTAGGTTTTCGACTTGCCCCGTGTTCACGATGCAGAAGCAATCATCCACGCACCTGAGGAAGACTTTTGGTTTCGCGAAAAAGTACTTAGAGCTCTTTCCTCGATACTCTCCATAGCCATGTAAGCCATGGCAACGGAAATTGAGGCCCCCATAGGAGTTCCTTTAACTTGTTTGTAGTAGCGGCCTCAGAAGGGGAAGTAGGTATTGGACAGGCACAGTTCTAGAAGGCGGCAGGTCTCACCTACACTCAAGGGGGTTCTCTCGCTCAGCATATCGTCCCGTTCCAGGGCATCCCTTGTTGCGGAAATAGCCAACTTAATGGGCACTCTGCTGAACAGAAAGATCACATCAAGCGAGACGAGACATTCATCATCTTCGGTACGTACTTTTGATGTCAGTTTGATTAAATTCTCGGAGTAACGCACGTGGGACGCTGTCCTTCCGGTAAGTGGTGATATTATCTGGTGCAAGTGAGTGGATAGTGATCGCATTGGGGAACACGAAAAGTCTAGGATTGGTCGTAAGGGGATTCCGGGTTTATGGAGTTTTGGCAAGCCGTAGAAAGCTGGGGCGGATCCATTCCTACACGCTAACTATAGGTAGAGATTTCGAAAATTAGGATGGCTGCGGAATATTTCAACCAGTGTCTTCTTCAGCACCGATTTGGTTCTCGTAATGGGGTCCTTCTTTAGTTCCTCGTAATCTTGGCCGTCAAGTAGGGTGGACGCCTTTTCCTCGTAGTCCTTCACGTTCAAAACAACGGTTGAGTTTCCCTTGTCCACTGGTAGGATAACAATGCTTGTATCTTCATTCAGTGTTCTCAGTGCTCTTATTTCGTCGGAAGATAAGTTGCGTTCTTTTCTGTGGTTGTTATTGGACCATATTATGCCGATTGCTTTAAGTCTGAGCTGTTCCCGTAGTTTGGGGTCTAGTTGCTGGATGCTGCTCTCAAGGGCGGGGATCATCGAGGGGACGGGTGGGTTAGCTGTGGTAACATTGAATTTGTGACCTTTTGCCATGATTGAAGTTTCTTAGGTCATGAGCTTCCTCAATGATAAATTGGTTACTGTGTGTTTCTTTAACATTCCTGATTTCTCGGTTTCGTTGATTAGGGAAGAGAATTTCTGCTCCTGCGCTTGACTGTGCATCGTTTCCTCTGAGGACGTGACGGCATTTGCAAACGATTCAATTGACGAAAAGAGATGGGGTAACTGGTGTTCAAGCTGTCTTCTAGCGAAGAACGGGTCGACTTCTTTCTTCCGAATCACCATGTGCCACTCATCTATCTACGCTGTCAAGAATCTTTGGTGGGCCTTGTTGATGATGTCCCGGCCTTCTGGTGCATCGATTGGTTGGCGTGGCTGGAGACTTCGTGGCACGACATTTTTGTCTTTGAATTTCCCGGTGAAGTCTAGGTGAGTCTTGAAGGTGGCTCATTGCCTCTAGTCCGAAGTTTGCACTTGAAGACTTGAAGCTAAACATTTCGACAGAATTGCATGTCTGGTTGGGAAATTGATTAGGACTTTCAGACTGACTCCAACCAAATAACTGAATTAGCCCGACGTTTCGGAGCCCATTATACTCCTTCTTCAGGGGTTGTTTTTCAGCCTTTTCACCCTTTTGTTTCCCCCCTTCCCGTCTGTGAAGTGTCTCCCCACATTCCGTACTCTCCCTTCTTTCTTTACAACAGACCCTTTAAAAGCTGCACACCACCACCCCCGAAAAAGAACCCCTGAAGGAACAGCCGAATGGGCTCCAAAACGTCGGGCTAATAAAATTGAGTTATTTGGTTGGAGTCAGTCTGAAAGTCATAATCAATTTCAAAGCCAGACAGGCAATTCTGTCGAAATGGTTAGCTTCTACACTAACAGAACATACAAGAAGTAACACACGATGAATAATTAAGTGAAAGATGAAACACGATTCTGAGTTCTGAGAGCGGGTTCTGAGAGCGGGTGGAAACAGAAGGCTCATCTGTGGCGTGCTCGCCGAGATGCCGATCTGAAGAGCGTCGGGCAGCTGGTACCTCGCTGCTGAAGATCTTGATGGACTTGCACCGTCTGTCGATTGACCGGCGAAGACTTCGGCCTGGATATTTCAACCTGCCGACCACATCTTCGTCTGTCTCTCGGTGCACGACCACGCTTTTCCGTCTTCCGAACCACTCTGCTCGCTCGCCGAGCCGCCTCGTCCTTCGTCACGCTCTGCCAACTCACCTGACCAGCCGGTCGGGCGAACTCAGGAACAATAGAGAGCTTTTCTCCCTACTACCTTGTAAGTGGCGCTGCGGCTACGGCGGCAATGGCAGCCATCTCGAGGGGGGCGCAGGGGAGCACTTTGTGACATATTGACGTCGTGTGGTAGTGTGTTCTAGTGATTGGTGGTTCTCAGGAAAAATGACATCCTAAAAGAATCCGTATTAGATAGTACCTTTTTTGTTTTCCACACGTGGTCAAGGCGTGAATAAATGTACAATGGTCTTAATAAGTATGCTTCACAAGGTATGCCAGTCCGAGAATGATATATTTTATGTGAACATTTCAAACGGAGGTTTGTTCTCTGTGCTCGAAGAGATTCAAGGCCGAACTCTAGTTTTTCGTTTTTTTTTCTGCAGACAAAGTGACACTGGGATTATAATTTGCACATAAAAATGCGTAGCGTAATTTTGTATCGGCTCCTACTTCTACATGTGAGCCAGCCCCCCCCCCCCCCCCCCCCCCCCCCGCCCAACTATTGGTACCACACTCAACAACCGTATTTCAGTGCAGAGCATACATTTGTTTCGTACAACAGTTTCTTGCATTGTCGAGGTAGCGTTTTTTACATTTCTGCGCAGGATACCTAATAAGTCAGAGGTCTTGCTGGTAACATAGTCAACACCCTGGCGCCGCCAGAGTTCAGGAATAAAGCGCACACCAAGGTATTTGGACTCTGCAACTGACAACAGATCTGTACCTTCAATATCAAAACTACAATATTTCGGCGTATTTTTCTTTTTTTGTGCGTGTGTGTGCGAAACACGTTTAAAGTTTTCTGCAAATTACTATTTTAACGGCATGTGTGTGCCCAGGAAGAAGGCAAGCAGTGGTGGAAGAGAAAGAAGAGGAGGACTTTGCTTTTTGGTCTGGCCGCCTCGTCCGATCCAGTATTTCTGTGCCAAGGTTTCTAAATTAACGCGTGACGATTTGCAACATTTCTAGGGGAGGCGCTGGTTGCCACGTCCGACCACATGTCCACTGACGCAGGAGCTTCGATGTCTTCACCTCCAGATGTTTACCTGCCGCATAGCAAGCTACGCTCCTACGGAGGAAAAGCTATTGAAGACATTACGGAAAGCTGAGCAAGAGAAACAAATGGGACACGAAGTCACAACTTACAGATGTAGTGTTATTCTTGCTAACTGATATTGCGCTCGGCTGGTACGAGGATTATGACGACACCCTCACAACTAGGAACACTTTCTTTGAAGAAATCAAACGATGTTTCGGTGACATCAGTGCGAAGAAATAGCGTAGCGAGCTGAATCTCACCCAAAGTGCTCAATTTGCTCGCTCGTCAGGCTTGCACTGCATATATAGACGACATCGTTAGTTGCCTAAGCAGGGGAACCCACGTATGTCAGAAAACAAAGTTAGTCATCAACTCAGTGGGATCGCAGACAACGTCTATAATTTGCTCATCGGCAAGGATAATTTTAACTCGGTTTCTGACGTCATTCGACATTGCCGCACCTTTGAAATCTTGAAGAGGCGCCGAATAGAGACGAAGTTTGGTCGGCAACATTGATTGCGCTTTCTAGACAACATGTAAGAAGACAGGACAGGCGCAATCATGTGATTCAATTCTTACATGTGATTGTCTAGAAAGCACAATCAATGTTTCCTATTACAATGAACCAACTTGCCCAACAACGCATCCTGCTAAAGTTTGGTCGGTTAGCCAACATAACTACGGTGGCAAGCGTTGGCATGAGCTCGTCGTCGGAGCTGGCCTCAAAGATACGCCAAATCGTGCGTGAAGAGTGATTGAGCGAGTGAAGAAACTTTATTGCAGGTCCGGCGAGGGCGCGAGCTCGTCGCACACTCGGCTATTCCCAGGTCGGGAACGGCAGTTCTAGCCCACCGGCCCGGTCGCGGGCACGCCGGACGGCCAGGATTTGCTTTTCTAGAGCAAGGCTACGCAGAAGCGTGTCCCACTCCTCCTTGATGAACTTGGGGTATGTCGACCCGCACTCTCAGAGCATGTGAGCTAGAGTGGAGGTCTGCCCGCAGGACGGGCAGGCGTCGTCGCGATACACGTCGGGGTAAGCCTCGTGGAGAGCGGGCAGACATGGATATGTGCTGGTCTGTAGAAGCCTACGCGAAACGGCTTGCGCCCTATTCAACTTGCGTTGAGGGGGTGGAAAGACCCTTCTGGACATGTAGAAATATTTAATAATCTCGTTGCGAGTAGCGGGAGCGTCCCTGTGACCGTATAGAGGAGGGGAGTCAGTGCTCCTTATAGAGGAAGCGCGGTCGGTGGGATCACGCGCAGCCTCGTGAGCAGACTCATTGAGGTTCGGGGTGCACCCTCGACCGACCCTACGTGAGCGGGAAACCAGTAAAATGAATGGTTTGTAGAGCCAATGCCTCCTTTACTAGATGCCTGCCGCGTTGTCCAGTAGCTCGGTTCCGGGCCCTCTCCCTTTTCTCTCCTCCGCGAAAAGGCAACGAGCGCCTCTCATGGCGAACGCCTGCAACTTGCAATCACGTGCTGCGGCCTCTGAGATTAACGTGTCATCTGTCACCGTCTCGGAGGCCAGCCATAACGCTCGCTAACAGACGCCCGCGCATATAACGTGCCGGCGGAAGCATTCAGCCGCCGCTGCCACATCCACCGGAAGTTGAAAAGGCAACGAGCGCCCCCTCACGGTATTTATGCTCAACTAACTTCAACTGTCGGAACCGCCGCTACAATGGGAAAGTGAGCAACGCGGCGGGCATCTAGTAAAGGAGGCATTGGTAGAGCATATGCACTCGAGCGGCTAAGACGACGAACAGCTTCCCTGGCGATGCAACCCTTCTGAAAAGCCCTAACTGCCGTTTATGAATCACTATAGATTTCGGACCCACGACCGTCTAGCAGGGTGAGGGCGATGGCGACTTGCTCGGCGACTCCGGGGTCTGAAGTGCGAATCGAGGCGCTATTGGAAATCTCGCCACTCAAGTCGACGACAACGACGGCAAAGGTCTTCCCGTCGCTGTACTCCGCGGCGTCGACGAAGCTTGCTCTAATGTCGCGTTGCATGATCTGTTTGAGGATGGCTGCTGTTCTGGCCTTGCGTCTGCCCTCGTTGTGGACGGGATGGACATTTTGGGGCACAGGGGCCACTACGAACTTGTTTCGAACGCACCTAGGGATCAGGGCACTGACCATCGGCAATTCCGCAGGGTGGTAACCCAGCTCTTCGAGGATGCGTTTACCTACCGCTGTGGTGGTCAGGCCACTGAGTTGCGCGCGTTCTTGGGCTTCGGCAATCTCCTCGGCGGTGTTATGTACCCCCAGCTTCAAGAGATCCTTGATATGGGTCCTGATGGGTAACCCAAGAGCCCTCTTCCCTACTTTGCAGATGAGAACGTTGAGCTTGTCTCGTTCTGCTCTGAGCCAGTTGTGCATAGAAATCGTGTACGTGAGGTGGCAGAGTAAGAAGGCATTGAGCAGCCTGAGAAGATTGTTTTCCTTCATGGCTCGATGCCGGTTTGCGATTCTGCGAACGAGGCGGAAAGCGTTGTCCGTCCTTGCGATGATCTTGCGGAGAGTAGTTCCGTTCCTGCCGTTGAATTCGACAAACATGCCCAGGACCCAAATAACGTCGCCCCTGGGTATCACCCCCACGTCACAAGTGCGAAGTCTGAGGCTGCTTTCGGAGACTGGCTTCCAATCTTTGGGTCTGCCTCCCTTTCCTTTTCTGTAAAACAGGAGCTCCGACTTGGCGGGGGAGCATCGAAGTCCGGTGGGGCGGATATACACCTCGATCACGTCGATCGCCTCCTGCATCACTTCTTCGACTCTGCCCTCGCAGCCGCCGGAGCACCATATGGGGATGTCGTCGGCGCAGATGGTGTGCTGGACGTCCTTGACGCGCGCCAACCTCTCGGACAGACCAATGATACAGATGTTAAACAATGTTGGGAAGATGAGGCCGCCCTGAGAAGTGCTACGCCCTCCGAGGGGCATATCTTCTGAGCGGAAGTCTCCAATGCGAAGCTTGGCCTTCCTGTCAGTTAGAAAACAGCTGACGTAGCTGTGGAATCTGGAACCGAGACCCAGGTCTGAAATGGTCTTCACGATGAAGGTGTGGAGCACGTTGTCGAAAGCCTTCTCGAGGTCGAGACCGGGCAGAGCCTCGACGTCTCTGGAACGGCCATCCACAATCTGATGTTTGATTAGTTTCATGGCAGCCTGCGTTGAGAGTCCGGCGCGAAAGCCGATCATGTTGTAGGTGTAAACCTCGTTGTCTTCGAGGTACCCGCTAAGCCTGTTGAGGACGACACGCTCCATGACCTTGCCGACGCAGGAGGTTAGCGAAGTCGGCCTCAAGTTCTCGATGTTTGGGGCCTTGCCGGGCTTGATAGTGAGCACCGTGCAGGCCGTCTTCCATTCTGTAGGTACAATGCCGCTCTTCCAGGACTCGTTTATCTTGTCGGTCAGAAAGACAATCGTTGTGTCGTCAAGGTTTCTCAACATTCTGTTTGTGACTCCG
This sequence comes from Dermacentor andersoni, assembly GCF_023375885.2. Taxonomy (NCBI): domain Eukaryota; kingdom Metazoa; phylum Arthropoda; class Arachnida; order Ixodida; family Ixodidae; genus Dermacentor; species Dermacentor andersoni. The sequence continues at coordinate 225,367,360 of NC_092815.1, read as the reverse complement.
TCCGGACCAGGCGCAGACTTGCCGTTGAGCGCGAAGATGGCCTGTCTGCCCTCGGCAATGGAGAAGTCTTCATCCAGCTCGGGGCGTGGAGGGCCTCGGTAGTCCGGGAGTTGGGTCGACGGATCCGCGTCGCGACGGATGGGCTGGTACTTCTGTATGAGTTTTGCGACAGGTTCATTGACCGTGTGAGACCTGGTCGCTTCGTGAAGGGTCCGCGCCAACGTATGCCTTTGATTCCTGAGGTGCTTCAGCATACCCCAGGATTTGCCGTTGCGCATCTGTCTGTCGACGGATTCGCGGAGCTCGTCCCACTGCTGCTGGAACAGAGCCTTGCAGTGGTCATCGATGACCGGGTTGAGCTCTGAAATCTTCTTTCGGAGTCAGCGATTGAGCCTTTGACCCTTCCATCGGCGGAGCAGGGCGTTTTTGGCCTCGATCAGGTGGGCGAGTCTGCTGTCCATCCGCTCGACGTCCAGATCGGTTTCCACTTTCTTGGTGGCCGCGGAAGCGTCGTTCCGGATGCCTTCACACCATTCTTCGAGAGTGGTGGGTGCCCTGGCTCTCCCGGGTTCTTCACGAATCTTGCGAAAATGATCCCAATCGATGAACGTGAATTCCCTGGCCCTACTCTGAGACACATTTAAGTTGGTCTCGAGAATGTAGTGGTCGCTGCCGAATCTATGGCGGTGTTCTCCCAACCCACGTCCTCGACGTTCCTCACGAAGGCGAGGTCGGGTGTCGAGTCCCGGGTGACGGAGTTGCCGATGCGCGTAGGAAAATTCTTCTCAGTGACCAGAGTGAGGTCCATCTCGTTGGCGTATTGCCATAGGGTGCGCCCCTTGTTAGTGTCGTACACGTAGCCCCAGATGCCGTATGGTGCGTTGAACTCACCGACGACGAACAAGGGTCGAGGGCTGGCCAAGTCGGTCGCATTCTTGAGAATCATCTTGAACTACTGGCGCGAGTCTCTGGGGTTGCTATTGCGTGAAGAGCTCCGCTGAAGCGAAGTTCTTTTGGGGAACCGCCCAGCACAGTTAAGACCACAGCGGTTTTATTTGTACGTCCCTGATGATGATGATGACCTCATAATATGGCTCGTACCCCCAATGGGTTATTGGCCAAGAATTTTCTGCTGAAGCGATTACATATTCTTTTGAAGTGTTATTTATTCGATGAAAAAAATAAGAAAGAAAGATAAGGAAACCTACAAAAACTAATAAATTACATTACAAGGGAACAATAAAAAAGTTATTCGTTGTGTTGATTTTATTTAACCGCAAACGTCCCTTCACTTTATCTACTCCATCGTTTAGGGCCCCTCTTCCTCATTTCTTTAGCCGTACATCACTTCTCAGTCATGTCTAAAACCAGCGACGCCAGAAGAAAAAAAACTTTCACCCTCCCTTGTGGACAAGTGGCTTTGGTCATTTGGAAATGGGATAAGACAGACGTGTTGATAATAGGAGCCGGTTTCATCCTTGCGATAGCAACTGTGTGTTCTCGCAAATTGCGCAAGATTGTGAAAGGATGTTCAGAACGTCTGATGACGAGGAAAGAACCATCGTAGCGGGGCTGAAAAAACTACGAAGCGTGTCAACACGGACAAAAACGTTTGAGAATGTTTCCAGGTTTGAGGGTAGGACAGTGTCATGCGTATTCGCGTCAGCAAAGTTGGCGATTGACGCAAGTTGTGAATGAAAATGCGTAGATGCTCGACGAAACAAAATGGATTCGAAACATTCGGCATAGATGCGGAGTTGACGAGGTCACCAGGGAAACGGAGGAGGCAGCCGTAAGCAATATTAGCTACACAGTAGGCGAGTTCTGGCCAGAGTGTTGACCGAAGGCAGAGCAGCATGAATGGAAAGTGCGATACCGAATCCTCCGCGTGAGGCTGAGCAGCGAGTGCAGCTTTCAAGCGTCGATGTAGCCTCCCGACGTTGCCATTGGATGCAGGATGGTAAGCAGTTGTGCGAATGCGCGCACAACCCAGAAGGGATGTTTCAGACGTGCCTGCCTAAATCAGTAGTCACAGTTGGTGGCACACCAAAACGGCTAATCCAGGCAACCAGAAACGTATGAGCCACTGTCTCAGCCGATTTTTCAGGCATTGGAGCTGCTACAGGCCACCGTGTGTACCTATCAATACACGTTAACAAATACGTAAAACCATGGCAGGGTGGGAAAGGTCCAACAATGCACAAATGAATGGTGTCGAAACATTAATCGAGATTGGGAATTTGCCCAATGGAGGCTTGATGTGTCGTTGCACCTTGATACCTTGACACGCTGTACAACTGCGGACCCAGTCTTGTATGTCAGTGCGTATGCGCGGCGAAAGATAACGTTCGGTGATAAGGTACTGCGTGGCACGTACACCTTGATGGCTGATTGAGTGCATTGTATGAAAATCAGCACGACGAACAAAAGCAGGAACATAAATGCGGCTACTCTTAGGGGAAACATCGCAGCAGTTGTTGTCGGGAAAGTTGACTTGCTCCAAGCACAGGGATGTAGAAGATCGGAGTCATGGAAGTTCATAGTCAGATTCTTGATAAGCCATGAGTCAAAACAAGGAAAGGTGGACAGAACTTGTGGTGGCGTTGATGGTAATACGACTAAGAGCACACTCTGCCCTGCTAGGGCTGCCTTTGACGTAGCGTATGTCTGTCGTGAATTCGGCAACAAACGCAAGATGCTAGACCTCTCTAGGAGTATGGGTGGAACTGCAGGAACGTTAAGCCACAACAAGTGGTTTGTGGTTGATAAGAATTGTAAATTGTCGCTCATCGAGGAAGTACTTGAAATGCTTCACTGTGAGGTAGGCCGCGAGGAGCTCCCGTCCGAATGTACTGTATCGGCGCTCATTGTCACCTAACTTACGGGATAAGGAGGAGATGGGGACCCACGCACCATTAATCGACTAATGAAGAGCGGCTCCCACGGCTTGCGAAGCAGCGTCCACCATAAGCCTAGTGGGTGCGGTCTGTGAAAAGGGATGCAGGAGGGCGGCTTGTGCACGTTCGGTCTTAACGGCGGTAAAAGCTTGATCAATGACCGTGTCCCAAGGAAGTGCGGTAGACTCAGCTTTCGAAATGGAAAGGGGTGCTTCAAAAGACTGCAACAACTTACAGCCTTCTTTTTTTCTCGTCCTGTCTGCTCCTTTCTGTGTCCGTGTTTCACTTCGCGCTAGAAGCCAAAATCATGTTACCGTACCAACTCGCCCAACTGTCTATCCTTTTGCATAACTTACAGCCTGCAGGGACGAAAAGGCGACAAAAATCGATGAGTTCGAGAAAATGACGCAAGCTACGTGTGGACATTGGTGGCGGGTAGTCGATTGTGGCTTGAACCTTGTCAAGCAGCGGAGTGATACCATGATTGATGATGTGATGTCTGACAAAATCAATTTCCGGAACCCCAAGCGGACATTTGTGAACATTGTCAACACATCGTAATCACGAAGTCGACTGAAAAGTTTACGTAGATGTGCTCTGTGGGTTTCAGCATCGCTGCTGGCGACGAGTTCATTTTTTTAGGAAAAATAAAACAGTAAGCCTCTGGTCACTTCGTGTAAAACACGCTGAAAGGTTTGTGCTGCGTTGCGCGAAACGAAACGTGGTGCCAAGAAAAAAACATGCAGAAGCCATGGGAACATGTTGGATTACATGAATCAGGTTATTCTAAGGGCATCTGTATGCCTCGCTGATCAACTGAGATAGGACCAGCCGAATCGCAGTAAAAAATAGCTCCATAATCGTTAAAGGGCCCCTGAAACGGTTCGGACAAATTTTGTAGGCGCGTAGGGTACAGCTTAAGTAGAACATTCGCACCACAATTTAAGTGAAGCGTTACGTATTAATGGAGCTGCAAGCGATTAGAAGTTACCCTCCTCCCTAGCTATGCTTTTCCTCCTCAACTCGCTCGCCGAGCGAGCGGCACTAAGCTCCGCCTTCACTGGTTCAGCGTCACGATGCGACGTCACATCGTTCACTTCCGGTTGTTTAGGAGCACGCCCCCTCCCGCGCGAGACCTCTCCGCTAGCCGCTTGGCCGTCGACCGAGAGCTATCGAAGCAGCGTGCGTTGCGAGCATTCTGTCGTAGCGCCGAACGTGTCCGGTACTCCGCTAAAAACAGGCAAGCTGGTCATTTCGGCAAATGACTGGAGGCATAAACTCAAGCTGATGAAGGAACTTTAACCTAGACGTACGTGAGCAGCCTGATCGGTCTGCACGGTCCAGACACTTGCTGGCGCAGCGCTTAACCAGTCAAACAAAGCGCTAATATTGCTCTAACCAAGTGTAAAGCATTTTAAACAAATATAAATCAACGTGTTGATGATTACACTCCTGCGAAAAATACACACCAGCAGCAAAGAAGAATACACTTCGTTGCTGCTACTGTGTATGGTTGAGCTCTGTGCCACCAGGTGGCTGCACCGTGCAGACCATTCACATTTTCCCTTCTGCTCATCTCGTGGCTCATCCCGGCACAGTCAAGCGGCCAGACCCTGTCCCCTTGCGCTTGCCCTAATACTGGACTCGCGAAACGGTATTGCGTTAGTAATCTTCCGGTGTAAAGTGACGGCCACAAACGCGCAAATCCTGGCGCCGATCGGATACCGGCAGTCCCCTGCGCAGCAGCCAGTTCGCTTGTATACTGCCTTGCAGAGGGACACGATGTCGCAGCTTGACATATTGCCAGTCACTAGGTTTGCAGTCCACAAGGCAACAAAGTCGAATCATAGTGCTCGCGAAAAGACAGAGACCGACTCTGACCGCGGAGCTCTCGTCAAAATGGAGTACCTTGTAACACAAGCAGACGACACTTGCTGTGTGCCGGAAGTGCTGAAGTGTACTGAAAAATTGTTCTTGTGTTCTCTTTATGTTACTTTCTTTTCATAAAAACAAATGAACTAACATTCCAACTATTACGAAGATTATTTGTTTACCATACAGTTGGAAAAATTATCGACCACGTGCCCTGGTCAGCCAATCAGATAGCTCGCCCACGTGACGTCATATGGGTTATTTGCATCATATGGGTAGGGGCGGCTTAAAATTCCGCCGAGCTGTGTGCTACGATCGGCAGTGATGTGTATTTTTAAAACCTTATAATAAATTACACGCTTTACGCAGAGCACTTAGATGCATCAATTAATGATCAGAAGGACCTACTCTAACGACTCAGTACGTTTGTAGAAAATCGCCAAAATCGTTTCAGGGTCCCTTTAAGACCTCGGTCACCCACGTGATCAGTGAAGACTGAGCTGAGGTAAGGCCTACAATACCTTGCTTTTTAAGATCTTCGAAGATGACAGTATCATCGGGAACGCGTGGAGAAAGCGCTGTGCTATCTTGACCCTAGAATTTGATAATTTCTCACAACTTTCTGTGGCTCTCCTGTACCCGCAGATGAATAGATTCGAGTATTTATGTTTTGTTACATTTGGCACATTGATGGCCTGTGCTGTAATTCGTTTTGGTTTTTGTCCCACTGCAACAAGTAATGTGTTTTACATGCTGCGTAGGCAGATGCTCTTTTCCGCGCCACCTCATGCACTTCCCTCTTGCACACCAGCACTCGCTTTTGCTTCGCCATGGCGCCCACTCCCACGACGCGACATCTCGCTAGCGCTGTTCGGTCAGTTTAGCTTTGAATATATCCCGTAGGCCACACAGGTTTCTTTATTCAGCGAGTGTTTCAAATGAGCCACAGTATGCATCGACGCGCAGCATTATTTCGTTTTGTTTGGGGGGAGGGGGTATTTTAGGTAATTGTAAGTTTGCCCCTGATTACTCTTGCCAACGTTTAGGTGTTCAATATTAAACTCGCGAGAAACACCACTGTGGTCGCTAATGCCAGACACTTTAATACAGCACAGTTCGAACCACCGAAGGAGTATTTATGAAAGCATGTCCAGACTCGTCGCCCAACGTGTGGGACACTGCACCAACTGCGTTAGGGTGAAGGAGCGGCACATTTCTATAGCTTCTTGGCTTAATGCACTGCGAGCACCGGGAATAGGACTGGGACTTGTCCAGTGGATCTCAGCAATATTTAAATCACCACCAATGATCAAGTAATCAGTTTTCACTAGTTCTATAGCGTTATTCACGTCGCATACAGTTTCGACGTAACTATCAAGGCGGCGGTAGGATGAAAACACAGATAATGATTTGCCATTTCGAAGTCTAGTAAAGGCCCAAATTGATTCACTTCCGGCAACAGGTATGTCATGTACTCCGGAATGAATCTTTATGTCGACCAGCATTATAGCACCCCATACTCGAGAGTCTCGTCTTTTCGACAGCAAATAAAATTTGCGGAAAACTCCTCATTGTTGTTAATATTTTTATCAAAACGCAATTCAGAACCGAGTAAAATAAAAGGCTTGGATACATCAAGAAGAATGTAAAATTCATCGGTTATATTTGTAACACTACGACAGTTATCAAAATAAGGTAGTTAACTATCAAGTCATCATCAGCAAGCTGTCATCGTTCAGAAGGACGGTCTGTTGTGCTAGTTGGTTTAACATTGCAAATTCTAACGACAACGCAACAATTAGACATAAAGAAAAAGAAGATGCAAAAGACGCGGGCAAGCACTGCTACCAACTGTTTATTCCAATCGACACACCCTCCGACTTTATAAAGTAAGCCACGCAAAAGTGTCGTGCCCCTTTTCCAATGCGAAGGTGATAAACCAAGCATGTGACCAATACTGCTGCCTGCTTTAGATAGCAAAATTGAAGAATTCCAGTTCAGCAATGCACAAAAGAATAGATGCTCGGCTTAAAAATACAGGCGAATTTTTGTGGATATAGAATGCTTCTAAAGCCGCTCGAGCCGCGTAGTTTGCAGTCTCCCCTAAGAGAGTAGTCTTAGAAAAAAGTGCCTCGCAACCGCACGCGATAACATGGGCAACATGCATATTACTATGATAATACGGGCAAAATGTGCATATGTGTCCTCTTTTTCCTTTACTTTTAGCGCGTGCTACCTGAGCCGGTCGCTGATGCACCGTTCGGTCTGGCTGATGTATGCTTTTCCACACTTCAAGGGAACTGAATATACTTCTCCTGTCGCACACCCTATAGGGGTTGTTCATGTCTGGTTTTGCAACCTCGCTAGCTGTCAACGCAAATCCAAGGAACGCCTGGGATTTGCGCCTGGAACGTTTATTAGGAGCCGTAAAGACCACATCAATACTATGACTGTTCGCGACCTTCTTCGGGTTGTGCGAGACCTTATGTATATAAGGCATTACTAAGGGCCTCACCGTCCGTCGCTGGGTCTCCGCTCTTTCCGTTCTGGCTCTGTTCTATATGAAGGAGAGATTCGGCAACTGCACCACCAAACGAATAGGGAAATCCTGCTGCCTATAGTGCATGTAGTGCAATAGTGCACTCGTCTCCATGCTGAAAGTCACTGAGAAAAAGAAGAATTTCACTGAACAAAATCCTGTAGTTGTACTGGGAGACGTCTCCAAGCCAAGAGTGTGTCCTAGACCCTGAGGAAGGGCCCGAAGTTCGCCTTTCCTCTCCAAGTTTCCGCTCACGACCTCGTTGGAATTAACCGTGAGCTCTCTTCAAAGTCAAGCGAGTAGTACAAAGAACGCTGTCTCTTGGATTGTGTAGATTGCCTAAAAAGATGTGCCCCCCACTGACCACCCTGGGGTATGGTATGGTATGAAAAACTTTATTCATGTCCTTCAGCTCGCGCTAGATTCCTAGCCCGAAGCGGGCCGCTCCAATTTCGAGACCGAAAGGCCTAGCCTATCGGCCGCATCGCGGGCCCGATGGACTGCCCATGTCGTTTCTTCTAGTTTGAGGCTACGAAGAGCCGCGTACCAACGGTCTTCGGTGTTGTCCTTGTCGCTGCATAACACGGAGGACCGTCACAGCATATGTTCTAACTCTGCTACGCTACCGAATCGAGGGCAAGTGTGTAAAGCCAAGGCTTCGGGAAATAACTTGCTTATTAATATAGGATTGGTATAGGTTCCCGTCGGCAAGAGCCTCACTGTGAGAGCTTTGGGTCTGTTCAGCTTCATGTGCGGATGCGGATATGATCTGTGCGCCAAATAAAAGTGTTTCGTCACTTCGTTGTATGAGGCAACATGGTCCTTGCAGTACGTAACCTTCAAGCCTGGCTGCCCTAGAGCCACGCGGTCTGTAAGCCTTCGCGCAGCGTCGCGAGCCGACTCGTTGAGATTAGTCACGGCTGCGTCAATTTCTCCAATGTGTGCGGGAAACCAAATTATCGGGTGCAGGTTAACGTGCTTGCCGCGGAATATCGCCAAGGCCTGTCTGGCAAAGGCGCCCTTGGAAAAGACTCTCACTGCCGCTCTCCAGCCACTCCGGCGTGGAGATAAGAAATTCGAGAGCGTGGTGAACTACTTCAGGCAGAACCGTTTGGTTCTCCTATAACCAGACAAGGAAGGTGGGTTTGTTGCGATGCCTAAAGGCATATTCAACGAAAAAGCCGAAGCTGCAGTGGACAAGAACTTTGTGCCTGTTAAGAAAAGTGCCACGAGGGTTAAGGCTAAGTTCATGAAATTTTCTAAGGACTTGGAATTGAATGCTAATGATATCATGAATAGGAAAGGTTTAATTTTCTGCAAAAACACATAGGGAAGATGTTCCTATCAGAGCCATTGTGAGAGAAGGGGGGGGGGGTCTTGGAAAAACAATGTGAGCATGTTTTAATGAAGCACCTAAAATACCTCATGGTTGTTCATCCTTACCGCGTGAAAAAAATCTGTTGAAGTCACTGTATTTGGGAGATACAACAAGGGTATAGATTATGGTTAGTCGGTCGACGTTGATCTGTTTTATTCAGTACCTCAAAGATAGGCTCTTAGTTGCAGTTAGAAATTGTATTAAAGAGAATGGCGATGCTGATTTCCAAAGCTCTGCCTGCTTGTCGGTTGACAATTTTTTAACGCTTTTAGAGCTTTATTTTAATGTAACATTTATTGTTCTTAACGAGCAGCCTTTTCTGCAACGTAGTGTGTGTATCAACGAGTGTATATTGGGCCTTGTGTTGCGCCGATTTTATGTGACATATCTTTAGCTGATATTGACAAAGCGCTCAGCTGCGCTTCTAATGGTGAGAAGGTTCTTAAAGTGTTAAGGTACGTCGATGACTTTTCAGTTCTTTTAGAGGTACAAGGTGACCTTACATCCCCTAAGAGTGCATTAGATGTTTTTAAACGGGTGGGTGTGGGGTTGATTTTTCACAGATGTTTTTGTTTGGTGAAAATAAAACACTGACTGACTGACTGACTCTTAAATTGCCTAGCACTGAGGGGTTACAACTCCTGGATCTCAGGCTAAGGCTTCGATTAAACCTCGTATGCCGGGAGTACCTCCCGCCGGTAAAAAAGGGTCTTCTGCCTTTTGGCTCAGCCCATTCAAAAGTAGTGAAAAGGGGCATCGCGTTTCAGTGCTTGGATGCTGCGCTCCAAAAGTCGTGCCAGCATACAATGCAGCGTAGCTTTGAAAATCAGATTGGTCGCCCATTGGCAGCGGGATTTCCTGAGTTGCATGTTGGTGCAGTGGCAGAATCTATCCAGCAAAAGGAAAATAACAGATCCGTAACGGGAAGTGCGGAGGCCCAGTGACGGACGAGGAGGCCCTTAGTAATGCCTTATATGCATAAGGTCTCGCACAACCCGAAGAAGATCGTAAACAAACATAATATTCCTGTGGTCTTTACGGTTCCTAATAAGTGTTCTAGGCTCTGCCCTCGGATTTACGTTGAGAGCAAGTCAGGTTGCAAAGCCAGACATGGACACCCCTCGTAGGGTGTGCGACAGGAGTAGTATATTAAGTTCTCTTGAAATGTAGAAAAGTGTACATCGGCCAAACCGAGCGGTGCATCAACGACCGCCCCATGGAGAACGCCCTAAAAGTAAAAAAAAAAAGCAGGACAAATATGCACATTTGCTTGCCCATATCATCGTGTGTTGTTGGGAGGCGCTTTTTTTCTGAAACTACTATTGTAGGCTAGTCTGTAAACCACACGGCTCGAGTGGCTTTGGAAGCATTCCATATCCACAAAAATTCGCCTGTATTTTTAAGCGAAGCGTCTATTCTTTTGTACAGTGCCGAACTGGACATCTCGAATTCTGCTATCCAAAGGAGCCAGCAGTATTGGTCACCTTTCCAGTTTACCACCTTCGCATGGGAAAAGGGGCGTGACACTTGTGTGTGGCTAACTTAATAAAATCAGAGGGCGTGTCGATTGCAATAAACAGTTGGTAGCAATGCTTGCCCACGTCTTTTGTGTCTCCTTTATGTTTATGTGTAATTTTTAAGCTGTATTTAGAATTTACAATGCCATCAATTAACTCGCACAATATGCCCAAGCGATTCATGATAGGTACATGCGACGTCATATGGCAAAAGGGAGTCCCATTTTAGACTCACTGTGTTCCCCCGGTGTGCCTTGCCATACTCCGACAAGTGTCTCAATTCTTTTCGAATATTCTGTGAAATATCTCGGGATATACTAATGCATCTACATCCAGCTTTTCTGGACACGTACCAGCTAGCGCCCCAAGCGGCCGCCACACGAAACTAGCACGTTTTCAATGGAACGAGTAGATTTTTCGCGAATAACAAAAGCTGCAGGGCAGTTACTTAAAAAGGCAGGTAACAGGCATGTTCTGGAAGACAGTCCACACGAGCCAAATGCAGTGACCACGCTGTGGAAAGCAAGAATTTTGTTCCCAGGAGCGGTTAAATGTTCAGCAATGGAAGCCTATGGAAACGAAAAAAATTGTACTCAATTTTCGAGACAAGAACAGTAGCTGTAATAACACTACCGCGTCTATCGTAAAAACCGATGCAGCGCATGTAGCCCGGAGACCCAGCTTTGGATTGATGCCCAACTCTACTCACTACACACGGCGTCACGCTGTTCCCAAAGCAATTTTTGAAACGCAGTCGTGCAAGTGGTATCGATAAAAACCCGAGCGTATCACTCGCAGAAACGTTGGAAGTTGTGGCCGAGTCGTTGAACCGCTCGCACCTGTTGCTCCGCGTCATGCTGCCAGTGGTTCAACGCCGTGATGCTTCTTTCTTAACTCCACGCAGGACTGAGTTCCACTGTCTCCTACCAGATGGCCGGAACACAAACTGAAGATCTGGCTTCACTTTTGCTTTTTCAGGAGGGGTTTTCAAATATTATATTTTCTATTTTTACTTTTGAAACGTAGCGATGGGTTGCTTATTTAATAAGTCATCGCTTTTATTATGAGATTTTATTCCTTGGATAACATAACAAGCATGCGCATGTCTTTGTGTTACGTCAGAAAAGATACTATCGTGCCTTGTAGCATGGAGATATTAAGGAATTCTGGACATTGCACCGTCACCATATTATGGAACTTCATGACAATGCGCATGCGTAACTTAGTGGGCAAAATTTTAATCAATTTTATTTTTACGTATTAGCCGAGTATCAAGCAGTATCAACTGTCTGCGCCAAGAGAGTAGTCCTTTGTAACAACATATGCATCTATGGCACTTTGTCGGAGCATTGGTGGCGCGTTATAGCTGTGTATTGGTCGGGTTATGTCACGCGACAGGAGCGTGTGGTTTTGCACCCTCTCAGCAGAGGGCGCCTTGATTTCAAGAAACGCGAAATTTAAGCCGTAAAGCGATTTATTAAAGCTGCAGTTTTGAACGTAATTGCAGAGCGAGTGTTATTCAGTTTGTTTGCATGCGCATATTTTTGTGAGGCAACAGGTAAGGAAAGGGAGTGTATATGGGTTTGCATGCCTTGAGCGTACGTGTGTGCTTGCATTTGCGTGTACGCGTGTGTTTGTGTCTCAGTATTTGAATGTGCGTCCGCACGAGTGCGTGTATGCGTGTGAGAGCATACGCGTGTTTGTGTCTATGTGTTTGCGTTTGTGTGAGTGTGCGTGTGCGCGCGCGCGCGTGTGTGTGTGAGTGTGTGTGTGTTTGCGTTTGTGTGAGTGTGCGTGTGCGCGTGCGTGTGCGTGTGCGTGTGGGCGCGCGTGTGTGTGTGTGTGTGTGTGTGTGTGTGTCTGTGTGTGCGTGTGTGTGTGTGCGTGTGTGCGTGTGCGTGTGTGCGTGTGCGTATGCGTGTGCGTGTGTGTGTGTGTGTGTGTGTGTGTGTGTGTGTTTGTGTGTGTGTGTGTGTGTGTGTGAGCGAGCGAGCATTTGCCGCTTACACCTACTCTTGCAGATGAATGGGACTTACTTATTTATTTATTTTTTATTTGGTACATACTGCTAGCCTTAACGAAGGCTTTGGCAGGAAAGGGTACATTCATAAAAGGGAAAATACATCATTCACACACGGTTCAACGATAATCGTTTTCACGAGGCCTTGGCTTTGGTTTAAAAACAAGCTTATTCATACACACGTACAGCGATATAGACAATGCACATTCTTGGTGACAATATAACATAATGTAAAAGATATGGTCAGACAGCTTACACAAAAAAGAATCGAGGGCTGTACAATCGACAACCTCTCGTGGTAACAGATTCCATTCTATGATAGCTTGTGGAAAGTATGAATACCTGAAGGTGTCATTGTGAAACGTATACTCAGATAATTGTTTATTGTGTTTCGTTCTTCAAATTTTAGCGTTAGGGTGTACTAAACTTGATTTTGTCTATTTTTAGAGCATTGCTCTGGAGAATAAGCAGGAATATTAGTCTGAGATATCTAGCACGATCGCTAATTGTTGGGAGTCCGGCTAAGCGTAGAAGTTCAGTTGGGGTATCATGACGACGGTATTTATTGTAAATGAATCTGCCTGCTTTTCTTTGCACGTTCTCTAACTTGGCTATGGCACATTTAGTGTATGGGAACCAGCATATGGCGCCGTATTCTATAATGGAGCGAATGAGTGACGTGTACGCGAGTAGTTTGGTGTTGGGTGGAGCGTATCTGAGGGACCGTTTGAGGGAAGAAAGCGCTGAGAGTGATTTTGTTGCCATGTATGACACGTGTTTGTTCCATTTTAAATCGGAAGAAATAATGATACCTAAATGCTTGTATTCTTCAACCCTTTGTACTTCTCTTTGCTGAATTTGGTATAGAAAGGTTAGTGGTGCTTTCTTTCTCGTGACTGTCATGCAGACAGTTTTTTCTGCATTTAGCCTCATCTGCGAGTCCTGACAGCATTTCGCTATCTTTTTAAGTGCGTCATTCAAAACAACCTGATCATCCTTGGTCTGAATTGCTTTATAAATAATGTCGTTGATAAAGAGAAGGAAGAGAATGGGAGCTAAAACTTTGCCCTGAGGCACACGGGATAAAACTTGAACGTAGTCTGAGGATTGCTCTTCGAAATGAACGAATTGTTGACGTCGGGACAAATATGCTTTTAACAATTTTGTAAGGATACCGTGTCCCAGAATTCCTTGCAGCTTATGGGTTAGTTTTGGTTGCGATACCCGATGAAAGCATTTTGATAGGTCTAGAAAAATTATGTCTGCCTGTCCTCGTGTATCGGTTGTTAATTCTAGGTCATGAATAGTCTCTATTAATTGAGTTGTTATAGTCAAACTACTCCTAAGTCCGTGTTGGTTAGGGTTAATAAGAGAATGACTTTCAACAAAAGATACGATGAGTTTTATTATTAAGTGCTCAAAAATTCTTCCCGCTGTACAAGTGAGTGAAATAGGACGGAAATTTGAAGGATGTGTAGCATCACCTAATTTATGTATCGGAATAATTTTAGCAATTTTCCATTCTTGAGGAACCTCAGAAGTTTGCGACGATTTTGTAAAAATTAGCAATAAGTATTTGGAAACCCATTCAGCGTACCTTCTGAAAAAAGTATTTGGAATGGTATCTGGGCTGCTGGGTATTTTTATATCAAGATGAAGTAATAAAGAAAGAATTCCCGCTTGCATTATATTTAGCTCACATGGTACCTCACCTATGTCACTTGTCTGTGCGACCTTGTCTGGGATAGTGCTACTGTCCACGGTGAAAACTGATTAAAAAAATTGAATAAATTGGGTAGCCTTCGTTAAGACTTCTGTTGGCAATAAGTTGCTCTTCTTCGGAACCGTAGATTTGAGATAGTGCCTAAATTTACGAGGGGATTTTTTCATGAAGTGACTTAAGGTTTGCATCTAAGTACTTTTGTTTAGCCCTTCTCGCTGCTATCTTAAACACGTGAGAAAGTTCTCTAATTTTTCTTGTACACTCGTAGAAAGAAGTTCTCTTGTTTCGAAGTTTTCTGAGCCTTGCAATTCTGCGTTTTAAATGTATAATCTTTCTTGATATCCATGGGTTCATTTTGAGTACGGTCTTTATTTTCTTAGGAATGAATTTTGCGAGACAGTGCTCAACATTGGCCCTGAAAAGCACCCACAGGTTATCAGTTGGCATGCTTTCATCGTGGAAACACCGAAGAAATTCTGGGTAAGATTCGTCTAGGAAGTCAAGAACGCTAACGTCATCGGCATTTGTCCAGTCGTATATTCGAGTCTTTTTCTTTCGCTGTCGCGGCTGGTTGTGTAATGTTAATGAACACAAGGTTGCTTTGTGATCTGCAATTCCATTTACTGTTTCCCAAGAGATTGTGTTATCGGGAATATTGTCGCTTATGAAGGTGAGATCTAATATATTGCTGGTTTTCTTGGTTACACGTGTTGGTGCATGTATAATCTGCTTGAGGCTAAAGTTAAAGGCAATTTCCAGCAGAGCTTCTGCGCAGGACGGATCGGCAGTCCCACCGCCAAGCGTTGCCCAGTCTATTGAAGGTAGGTTATAGTCACCCGTGAGTATAATTTTATGAGCATCCTGAAGATAACGTTCCATGTAATCAGCCAGTGCGTGAAGCACACTGCAATCGGCGTTCGAGGGCCGGTACATAGTTCCGACGAAGAATACAAATATTTTAGGGTTTCCTTAGGGTTTATTTAAACCCATATTTAAATCTACGAGACAAGAACGAATGACATTGCATTTGTAACATTGCCTTTTAAAAAGGAAAATCTATGAAAAAAAGGAAACGCAGTTCCCTTCCAATCTCTGGAGAAGCATGACTAGCGAAGCTGTGTATGTGGGCCCCTTAATGGCGAACTGCACCTCCGACACGGGCCGGCCCGGTATCGCGCTATCTTCGGGGTATCGCCGCCCCAGATTTCGTCACGATGCTACTGTCACCATCGGCACGCCTTTGTGAGCAGCTACCAACGTGTTCCCTTTCGTTATCTTCGTTTCCTCGGTGACAGCGCGTTGTCTTGATGCCAGCGACAGGCTAAATCTGCACAATCATTGCGTCATGTACCGCTTCCGCGACCAAGCATGCTTTCAGTGCCACATGTTCGCTGTTATATTGACATTAAAACTTGAAATTGCTTGCCTTCGGAAGAACAGCGGGAATAACAATTGAAAGCTGACTGGCCACAAGGAACATGCTCACGAGGCCATACTATTGATGACAGCGTCACAAAAGGCTACGTGCCGTCAGGCTGAATTTACAGGTTTGCCAGGATTGACTGATGGGCTAGTTGGTTCATTATCACAGAAAGAACAGCGCTTCAAGTTGATAGCGCAGTGTTCGTGTGATGCCTCCTTCGTGTCCCGTCTTGAAGCACTGTTCTTTCATTGACTTTACCGAGGTCTTCTTCTGTGTCAGTTATGCTTTCCGAGAGCGTTTTTTTGAAAAATGTTTAATCGCACAGCTTTTACAGGAACATGCTTAATCAAACTTTCTTTGCTCGGTATAGATAATATCGCGGACGGACTCCACATTACTCATATTCTTTAGCCACCTAATATATTATTGAAAGTTTACCTAACGTAGCTTCGTTAATTACGCAGACAACTTCTCAACTCACTCCGCATCTAGAGGATACCAATCTGAACATTCTAATGATGAAATGATGTCACCAACATTTCTGTTGGTTTAACGGTTTTGTTTGGAGCAGTTAAACTGGCCACCGTGTATGCGCAATGCCTCATGACCTTGAGCGTACCTGAATCTTGGAAGAACGCCAACATAACCTTAATTCATAAGAAAGGAGACGCCAAAGACTTGAAAATTTATAGACCGATCAGCTTACTGACCGTTGCCTACAAAGTATTTACTAAGGTAATCACATATAGAATCAGGAACACCTTAGACCTCTGTTAAGCAAAGGACCAGGCAGGATTCCGTAAGGGCTACTCAACAATAGACCATATTCACACTATCAATCAGGTGATAGAGAAATGCGCGGAATGTAACCAACCCTTATATATAGCTTTCATTGATTACGAGAAAGCGTTTGATTCTGTCGAAACCTCAGCAGTCATTGAGGCATTATGGAATCAGGGTGTAGACGAGCCGTATGTAAAAATACAGAAAGATATCTATGGCGGCTCCACAGCTACCGTAGTCCTCCATAAAGAAAGCAACAAAATCCCAAAAGAAGAAAGGCATCAGGCAGGGAGATACGATCTCTCCAATGCTATTCACAGCGTGTTTACAGGAGGTATTCAGAAACCTGGATTAGGAAGAATTGGGGATAAAAGTTAATGGAGAATACCTTAGTAACTTGCGATTCGCTGATAATATTGCCTTGCTTAGTAACTCAGGGGACCAATTGCAATGCATGCTTACTGACCTGGAGAGGCAAAGCAGAAGGGTGGGCCTAAAAATTATTCTGCAGAAAATTAAAGTGATGTTTAACAGCCTCGGAAGAGAACAGCAGTTTACGATAGATAGCGAGGCACTAGAAGTGGTAAGGGAATACATGTACTTAGAGCAGGTGGTGACTACGGATCCGGATCATGAGACTGAAATAATCAGAAGAATAAGAATGGGCTGGGGTGTGTTTGGCAGGCATTCTCAGATCATGAACAGCAGGTTGCCATTATCCCTCGAGAGAAAGAAATATAATAGCTATGTCTTACCAGTACTCACCTACGGGGCAGAAACCTGGAGGCTTACGAAAAGGGTTCTACTTAAATTGAGGACGACGCAACGAACTATGGAAAACAGAATGACGGGTGTAACGTTAAGGGATAAGAAAAAAGTAGATTGGGTGAGGGAACAAACGCGATTTAATGACATCTTAGTTCAAATCAAGAAAAAGAAATGGGCATGGGCAGGGCATGTAATGGTCATTACGGGTTACGGCTGGATTCTAAGAATAGGGAAGCGTAGCAGAGGGCGGCAGAAATTTAGGTGGGCAGATGAAATTAAGAAGTTCGCAGGAACAACATGGCCACAATTAACACATGACCGGGGTAGTTGGAGAAGTTTGGGAGAGGCATTTGCCCTGCAGTGGGCGTAGCCAGGCTGATGATGATGATAATGATGATAATGATGCAGTAGTCTTCTAATAAAGCAAGTGTGAAAGGGTGCACAGGTTATCTTGGCGCAAATCAAGTGCATAAGCTTAAGGCGATGCGCCCAACCGAGCACTTCTGCCTTTACAACCCGTTCTCCTACATCCCTCTAAAGTGTGCGAGAACGTTGTGCGCGCTCCCGATTAGATTTCTGACCGTTGGTGGCACCAGAATCGGTTTTCTGTCATCGTCAAAAGTAAAAACATCTGCCTGGGGGAGAGCATTGGGTATATTTTCAGTACTTTGTAAATATAGCTCAGAGCGGATATGAAGGTTAGAGCGAAAAGTACTGAAACAATAAAATTACGGTATTGCGGCATATATTATGGCTGTGTAATACTTAGATTTAACGAAAAATAATTAATGCTGACATGAAATATGAGCTCCGACACAGTACCCGTTGTGCAACTGACCCTGGACTACAGGGCTACATTGAACCACGAAGTGCTGGTTGGATAAATACCAGTAATTGGAAAGTGTCTAGCTCTTGCATTTTTGGTATGTCCGCGCCGCTGTGCAGTCTTTGGATCCCTTTTTACCACGAGAACTTTGTTTCAGCTAATATTCAAAGCAACTGTATACAATTTCTCTTTGAGGGGGGGGGGGGGGGGGGTTCCTCAGCGTTGAATCCCTGTGCCAATGTTTTCGGTTAGCTCAGACGCTCCTGCTTGTGTTTGTAATATCCAGTATGTTGTCACGTATTTATTAGCGAAGGAGCGTTATCTTGTCAGATTGCGCGCGTAAAGCGAATACTGGCGTACATTCTCCATCACATTTGAGGACCCGAGATTGCGCTGCAATGTACGAGCATTCCAATCTGACGAACCGATGCCTTGATGCGTAGATCAGGTTCAAAGGAAACACTACTTTGCGCGCAGCCATCGTTGTGCTTTGAGTGTTACTTTCTTTTCAAAGGCAAGGTCACCTTGTAATGAGTTATATTCTTGACTTACTCATTTGGAACTGCCTTGTTCTTCACATCACTGCAACTTGATAGTATGGACGTGCTACATCTTCGTTCAGTGAATTCTGGGAAATGGACTAGGTCTTTTGTTACGTGTGCGTTTACACATTTACCGCAGCAATTTATTTTACATTACCTTTTAATTTAGGAGGCCATAAAAAACTGTAAGCTTATGTTAGCAAGAGGCCTTAATTATACAGAAAATTTAAATGCTTATTAGTCAGATTTCACCTCATGGTAAGGAGTTTCCATAAAAGTACCTATATGATAATTAAAAGCCTATCCGCTTGACAACGTTTTAGCTGAGTTTCCCCTTTGCCAGCGGATACCGACTTCAAGGTATTTCGTATAGTGGAACTTGACATATGTCCAAGCGTAAAACAAAGAGTTATTCTGAATGTTTCATTTCAGGAAAGTGTGTTACCCTCCTGCCCTTCACTCCGGTTCGCAAACACGCATAAGAGTAAAGTGCTGCGTGAAGAGTGTAATTAGTCAAAACCCACGAGCTACCGTAACTCATCTCGCCTATATCGCTGTCATTCAGGCTTAGGTAAAAAATGCCTATTTTGAATCGACGCATCACGAATCCGAAAAGAACTGCCCGCCACCAGCACATCTAGGTTTCTTTCACATCGTACTTCGTCCTAGGGGCTAATAGCAGCTCACGGAGCAGAGCGCTGAGTGTGAAAGTGGTAGAAAAGGTGCTCTACACTGTCTCGTCACCCACCGAAAATTGCACGCCGCACTGCTGGGCATTCCCAGAAAACTGTATATGCGACGCCCAGCAACATTGTTTTGCGATCGGAGAGCCCATATGGGAGACAGAGAGGTTATGGAGATGAAGACACGCTATCTTCTGCAACATTTTAGGAATGAACGAATGAATGAATGCCTTAATTTATTGAGAAAATGGAGGAGCAAACATTGGTGGAAACACGTCTCAGCAAATTGGGAAATGAGTGCGGGACAAAAAAAAGAGGATTAAAAAGAAGATTGCTCATGCTTAGCAGAACTTCTCTAGGTCAGACATATTCTCACGGCGAATGACAGACTTCACTTCTTCTGATTTCTTGGCCAGAACTCTGCCGTTAGGTGTCCACACAAATTTGTACTGCTTTTCTTGTCCCTTGGACCTGGCCAACCGGAAAAGCTCCTTGTTTGTCCTTGTCAAATGTTCGTTGAAATACAACCGAGGACGAGACTCATCCGTAGGCAAATCTCGAAGCTTTGTCCGTAGAGCAAGCCATTTTTCTTAAGACGCCACGTCACGCATTTGCAAAAGGATAGGGGGAGTCCCTGTTCGGCATTCGATGTATTGAAGCAATTGTATTCGCTTCAAATTCTGGAAACTCTAGTTTCTGTGCTAGATGACCCATGAAAGAAACCAAATTCTTATTAGGGTTGGTTCGGAGGCCATGTATTTCAATGTTGCATCGCCTGCTGTACTGTTCAAGATCAATAACTGCGCACCTTGATTTATCCAGTAGCTCAGCTTTAGCGTCAACAGTCTCAGAAAGTGATTCCAGTCGGGCATGTAGCTGAGTTAACTCTGTTTGCTTAGCTTCCAAGCTAGACATTACAGAGTCATATTTATTAGAAAGGAACTCAATTGACGTTTGAATTTCAGTAACAGATTCAGCCATCTTTTCAACTGTTGCCTTAAATTGAAGTAGTTCTACCACCTTAGTTGTGAGTGCTTCAACTGTAACTCTCAGTTGGTCAAGCTTGCTGTTAACAGCAGAGAATTCATGACCCAAAAAAGCATCACAATCATCCGAGTAGAAGTGATTGCTTGTACTGGATTCGCATGATGGACATGTCCATGTTTCACGCTTGGCAGTCGACATTTTTGAAAACGCATTTTTTTGAGATAGTAGAACAGTTCTTTCCAAAGTGGTAACTACTTTTGCAACGAGTACAAGTTAAACACTTCCTGGGGTGCTATGCAGGATGCGCCGAGTTTGGCGAAACTCGGGATCTTCACGAGCTCTGGCGACACCCCAAGATGAAAGCACGAATGGTACCGAGACACAGTTTGTCTTTCGACAAGCCTCCAGTTTCATTGGTTTATCTAGATTCACTCTGGCTGGCTATCATTCCTTGGGCGTTGCCTTCTGGGCGGTCGACAAACTGGGGCTCACGTGATCATACCGTCGGTGCATGGTCGTGCCTTCTTTCACTTGTTTGTCGTTCCACCGAGTGCATTACATGCAGAAGCAAGTTGTAAAACAAATGCATTTAGTACAATATTATTAGTTACATTAACGTGGTTTAGAAGCATTTTGAAACTTACGAGATGTGCACTGAATGCGTCTTAGACTAATTTGTAATTTAGTACGCTTCGCATTACACCACGAGGGAACGCTGTAGTGGCGTCATCACATCCATTCATTGGGCAAGCATGGCGGCTAAGCATCAGAGAGGCCCAGTGTAAACAAACCCGTACAACGAGCTTGCAGTGCGCGACGTAGTGATCAGGCTCGACGATGGCCACTATTTCTTGGATAGTTCTGTTCCTCCGTGGGCAATCTTCCCGTGCACCCGGTAAGACTGCCAATAGCTTCGGCGATTTTACAGATCGCAACGCGCACCTACTGTTCACGGCGAAGTGCTGAAGAAACAACTTGTCCGGTGCTGCTTCTGCGAGTGCGCCGAGTTCCTCCACTCTGCGTGACTGCGAGCGTCACGAACATTACATAGTGTGGGCAAAAGGCAGACATCCTATATAGCTGCGATGCGAAAAGGAGGTGGTACCGACGATGGATCTCGCTACCAACACAGTGAAGGAGACATCGACAAACTGCAGATAAGTATATTTCTACTGTTTCATATTTAGCATACTAAGAGTGCACGGATTAAGTCACTTTCGTAGTAACGAACTGAATGTCCAGCAGTTTAAAGAAGGGAATGAGAACCAATGAGTGCTCGTGCTTTTACATGCAAGTGGGCCCGCGAAAATATGGAAAAGATGAAGGTAACCTTCACTAACTTGGTGAGATAACAGAAACTCATGAGTCACATTAAGCCAGCAAAATTTATGGAAGAGTATCTTTATCCAAGTGAAATATCAATAGCAAGTACTGATATAAAGCAGGAAACTTAGACAAAAATTTCATGGGTTGAACAGCACATGGAAGGCATTGCCGAATCGTGATCGCCACGTTACCGATATCCTTGAAAAAAGTCTAGAATCATTGCATTCCACCTGTTATGCGATATGGGACATAAACCTGGAGGTTAACAAAGAAACTTGAGATGTCAAGGACTGTGCAGAAAGCGAAGTAACAAAAATTGTTGGAGATAGCGTTAAGGCAGGAAGACAGTGGCGTAGAAAACCGTGGCAGCTGATATGCTAGCTGAGATTAAGAAAAAAAAATTACCGACAATTACGTTACTTCCTAATGCGAAATTTGAGCGCAGCAAATAAGCTGTTTCACCTTTTCGATAGATGGCGGCGCTTAGCCTCTGCTTCGGCGACGCGTACTCCTGGATCATCTCGACGGCGGCGACGGTAAGCTTCTGCTTCGGCGGCACGCACCTCTGGATTCTAACGGCGACGGCGCTGGGCCTCTGCTCTGGCAGCTCGTTTAGTAGCAGCAGCAGCAGCAGACGGAGGACTTCCATCGGTCGTCTCGCTCATGGCTCAGAAAGAACTGGCAGATAATTTCGCAGTGGCGAACGGCAGCGGCAATTTCGGCTCGGGCGGTGCACATATACAGATCCGCCGCCACCGATCTGGCTCTCTGATTGCCACCGCACAGGGCGAACGGCAGCGGCAATTACGGCTCGGGCGGTGCACATATACAGATCCGCCGCCACCGATCTGGCTCTCTGATTGCCACCGCACAGGGGTTGCATTGGAGGAGGAGCGAAGAAAGGAATTAAGTTCGAGCCGGCGCTTTGACAACCGGAGACTCGCAGGGAGAGGGGGGAGGGGGGCGGCGTGTACACCCAGCGGCAAACGATGGGGGCAGAAGCGCGCGCAGCAAGCGGACAACACGATAAAGGGAGGAGGGAAGAGATAGCAGCGACTGACTGATGCCGCTGACGCCGATAGTGAGTCAACCCCAGCTGCGGAGTTGGTTTCAGGGACAACGCCGCCGATGCCGACACAAACAATATGATACCCTCGCTTCGGCAGCGCTAAGAACCAGGTCTAGCCGTGGGAAGGTGGTCACGTATTCGTCGACGTGCCGGGGCCTACGTGAAATAACCGGCGCGTCGGCAACTGAAGAGCACCCTATCCGCCACACAAGAACAGGGGGGGGGGGGCCCTTTCCTCCTCTTTCTGCATGGCGGCGACGGTGTTCTATGCAGTCACGTTATCTTGACTCTCTAGCGGCGTCAGCGGCATCCAGCGGTATCAGTCGGTCGCTGCTAGCGCTGGGGGGATGAAAGGGGGGCGGAGCTGGTTACGAGGCCGACGACAACGCCGACGACGACGCGAAACCCAGGAACGGACGCCAAAGAGCTGCGCTCTAAAAGGAATCGGCAGGCAGGCCATGCACGTATTCGATCACTTGTTGCCAATTCATATCAGGTGATTACATAAGCATGACAGAATGGATGTCAAGGAGAGAGAACTACAGCCGAGGATGGTAGAAAATTGCGTATTGGGACAAAAATATGATGTTTGTAGGCATAGGATGCAATCAGCTCATATAAGACGGGATTGTAGGGTGAGGCATTTGTTTTCCAGCGAACAAAAATAGGTTTGTGGTGCTGACAGTAGAGACTCGTGAAGGTGCAGGGCCACCTCAGCTGCTGGCACACTAATCAACATGACAATTGGCTCTGAAAAAGAAAACCCCAGTTATGAAAAATAAAGCGACGTTGTACCAATGCATTGTTTTATTATGCATACTACACTAGAGGCTTCCACAGTTAAGGGCACTTAGTACTAATAGTGCAACGAGCATTTTTCTTTGTAAATAATGGTTTGTACGCGGCTGATTCATTCCGATACACTTTTTGCAGCAAAACATTCTGCTGCTGGAGGCACTCAACCGCCTGGTGGCAGTAGGCGAGCGCCAGGCACGTGCTCTTGAGAGTGTGGCAGAGGTCCAGAGGGCTGCTCTGCAACAGTAGTATTGGTGCCCTCACTGCTCTCCTGTCGAGCCCACAGAAGGCACCTTATAAAGGAGCTTTCAGTTTAATATTTTGTTTATTATTCAAGAACATGAATAAAATTATTGCAGTAAACATTGTGCTGTGCATATTAGGAGACTTGTAACATGCACTTGGTGTCCCTTCAAAATAGGCAAAAACGTAAGAAAACCTGTGCCACTCTTGGACCATGTAAATAAAAATACACCTATGCAGCATACACGTCATCATGCTGTTTGTTCTTTCTATGTGCAAGAATACAGTGCGTGTTGATTAGCCACAAGATGAACGGTGTGTGTAATTCACAATGAAGACAGGAAAGAGCAGGAGCTTAATAATGCTATCACCTATAGACTGCATATGACTGCAACACTCCCCGATTCAAATGTGCCATTACATGCATGTTCGATACCACATATTCTTTAACATTGTCTTATAATTGCATGTACCATATTTCACACATCTTAAGCCCTTGCATAGCACACTTCTGATGTATCCATTTCATAGGCCAAATAATTGTACACTTTGTCCTTTTGTGTTGTATGAAAAGCAGCATCCTTTACAGTCGGATAAAACTTCAGAAGACAGGAGAGGCCCCACCCAGATGACAAAAGCGCAGCAGCCGATTGCTTACACGTCTAAAGAAATAGTCCCTCTCCAACGAGCAAGTATTAGTCTGTCCGGCGGCACGATGTCAGTCTAGAGTGCGTGCCCATTGGTGCAGGCTTGTGTTCACCTGCCTTGAAGTGCAGATTCCGCAGCCTCCTAAAGTTGTATCCGACTATAGAAACACGTAATGCCTTGCACCAGTTGCATAGACTTCTGCAACTTGATAGCACACAATCATCAGGAGCAGAAATCTATAAAGGCATCCAAGCAAAGCTGGCTGGCCACACTTCCATTATGAGGGGCTGAAAAAGGTCTCGCCAAATATTCCCATGACGTCCTTGAAAAAGAGGTGGTGTTTGTCACTTCTTTAGAATCAAAAACAGATTACACTGAATGTTGTGTAGCACGTCAAAACAAACTGAGCTTGGTTATTTGCACAGCATGTAATGGGAGGTTGTGCTTCACATAGGAAACAAACTGCTCTGTGCAGTACAATTTTGAGGCCGGTATGGCACCTATTATGTCAACAGTGTCTACATACAAATTACTTTTCACAGGCCATTGATTTCACCATTATTTTTGTGTGATGGTTCTTTCAATCAGCGCTTGTATTACATGAGCAGGTGGATTTGAAAGCAAAGCTTTGTTCGCAAACCTTCCGACTTCCATAATTGTGTGGCAAGGCACTGGCATGCTGTCGAATAGCTCACACTTCCTCGGTCCTGCACCAAAGAAGCCCAATGCTCTATTTGAAGTTGGATCGCACAACAATTCCACGGCACACAAAGAAGTGTAACACACACACCAAAGCATTCTGCTGTGTGTATTTCTCTTTGTGTCCCGTCGAATTGTTGTGCAATTAAACTTCAAGCTTCTATACCAATACACCGTCTTCAACCTCACCAATGCTCCAGTTATTAGGCCACAATGGTGCACATCTTTGAAATTTCCCAACACAAATTAGCTCTCCAAAAAATCACAAATGTTAAATTTTGCAGCACAGCTGTATGTATGCACGTGCCATATTTTTTACCACTAAACTCACAGGAATCAAAGAGGCAAGCATTAACCAGCCTTGCTGCTGCCGTTACCATTATCATCATGACACCAATGGAAAGACAGTGCCACGTTTCAGTAAAGGGAGTGCTGGAGGGAAAGGTGTGACACCAAGGGCTTACAATAAAAATAACGGTTACGAGACATGTTCAATGCCAATATATGCTGCATGTCGCTCAGCCTACTTTGGCATTGCGGCAAGGGTTTACTCGTTTTGGCATATCACGTTTTGTGTAATCATTGCTCTAAAGCTGTACAAATGGTCTATTTGCTCTGCAATTTTTATTTTTATCATGGTGGGTTAAAGACCCACTTTTCATTGGCATCTGCACCACATTTCTCCCGATATGTAATTTTGCCTTGGTGGTTCATGACATCTTCACGTACAGAGAGTTCTGCAGAGTATCGGATGTGCATTGTTCTACTGCTTAAGAATTAGAGCCCCATTATGAGACGAAAATATTCAATTGATCCATCCAGAATAACGCTGCCCCCCCCCCCCCCCAAAAAAAAAGAAGATGCACTGAACCTCTGGCACATGCATCGACAGTGAACAGAGCAAACAATCTGAAGTATTTTCTTCATGCAAGCCAACACACTAAGATTCTCAATGCATTTTCATTTCGCCACAAATGCATAGGCACAACCGGCTTGGTGCAACATCCACATCTCGCGCTGCAACAAATTGTGCAATGCCTCGCTGTTTCATAGTGCGGCCGATAGATTACGCATGACCAAAATTCAGCATTGTGCATACTTAGTAACTTCACCAATGAAGAACCCCAAGTTCTTTCTGAGATTAGGATTCATAGGTTACTTCACACAATTTGTGATATCCATTTATCTATTTATACTTAATTAACCTCTTTCCCAAGAAAGTGAGCCATTTGGAAGGCACCCTGACAGACAAGTAGAACAATCTGCAAAAAGTGATCAACCAGCGAAAAAGTCTGTTAATCACAGTAACGCTGACATTGAAGGCGCCTTAATTCCTACGTACGCTCCGTCGACACACCCGACTACGTTCGTAATGTTCCCACGAAGTAGGAAGCATTCTTTTATATATGCCCGCTTCGCCGCAGTATTCTGGAAAGCTAGCCACCGCTTACGCACTGCCGCATCGATAAGCGCGTCAGACACATCTCTGACACAGTTGCTAACAGTTGCTAACAGTAGTTTGATGGCGTCCAATGTAACGCTCGGCGCCGACGCTTCCCTGAAAACTCCCAGTCCCGTAGAAACGGAGGGCACAGATGACTTGCTCTACGACGGTGAGCGAATGAAGCACGCCACGCTGTCTCCGCAGACGAGAGTCTTCACCTAGCTCGTCACACTGATGTCTTCGACAGGCGAAAATGACGCTGAAACTCCCCGTCGGTCATGCAGGTGAACGGGTCCGGACGGTCATACTAACGCTTGCTGACGCTGGATGCAATGAAACAGGCTGCTGCTGCCGCCGCCATGTTCCCGAGTTGAACTCGGAGGGGGTTTCGCGATGTACGAGTTTAGCACGAGTTCGCCTGTCAATCAAAACCAGAGGTCACGCCCCGCGCGAGGCATGTAACTATTGCGCGCGCACCCACTACAGTTGGGCCACGCCCAACTTATCTTCCGGCAACAGCGACGCGGTGTCGAGCTGAGAGGCATCAACAATCTTGACCGCCGACATAAAACACGCACAACGCACTCTCATCGGTGATGTACTGAGCACCACTATCAAAAACAAAGCGTTGACTGTCGCTGGCTTATGCATACATCTTCTCGGGCTGAGATGGCCGCACAACACGGTTTCATTGCCTGCATTGTGGCGCGTAGCGCACAGTAAATAATTATCGGCACGTCAGTGTAGCTGCTTGCAAGACGTCGATGGGTCGAGGGGGACGACGATGCTGAGGAGTGCGTATTGCAGCAGTCGTTTGAGATGGCTGCTCTGTCATCGGTGATGAAACGGAGCCACAGCGTCGTAAACACGATCAGCGTCCGAGAATCGCTCGCTCTTCTAGACCCAGTGCAATGGCATTTCTTCATCACAAGCACAGCGCACTCAACAGTTCCAACACCTCTCTCCGTTCGAAATCTGATTTCATAACTGCACACAAGAGCCCTCACCTGCCGAAATGCGAGTGCTGCGGCGTCGTTACGATATCCATCTGCGATCGCTGCTGGCTCCAGCAGAGGTAATCCGCAAGCACCTTCGACTGCACAACACACTCATATACTGCGTACATGCGCTCAGAGGCGCCTTCACTGGGCAAGCGATGACAAGCGATGAATTGTGTCGCTGGGGAAGCACGCACTTTTCGCAATGTATGGCAGAGGCTTCGCGCACAAAGACAAACTGGTAAATTTTCACTGAACTGCGTCACTACGCACTCTAAAATAACATACCGCCATTTCCCAGCGACAGCTGTTGTGTCGTTTTTAGTTGGTAAAGCGGGGGCCTTAATTGCCTAGTGCCTAGTGAAGCGCCTGCGATGAACAGCCGTACCGCGGCGCTGCGTTTCTATTCCCCTAATAAAGAAAGAGTGGCCATGACCCTCCATGGATCATGACCGACTTTATTGAGAATAGCACTGCAGCGCCCCTAGGCGACTTATCACCGTATGAACGCCCTCGTGCGTGCGACCCGCTTCAATGTACCGCTTCTAAGCTTTCGCCTCCCTGTCGCCACTCGCGGCAAGAAGTGCAAAATTTAATAATTTGCTCGATATCCGTTTGTCATCACAAATTTCTAGCGTTGAAAACGAAAAACAGATACCTAAAGAAATAAAACTGTTCGTTATTTTATTTGTTGTATTTTAACGTATTCGTTTGAGTGACAGTGTAGGTGCAAGAATGCCCCGCATGTACCCTGTTCGCATTCGATGGCGGATAGAAAGACAGTGCCCGAAAGATGAGGCACGCCCTTGACGCGCCCGGGAAAGGCGTGGCAAGCGGCTCACGGCAAGTGTGCAGACAGACAGCGGGGCAGTCACGGTATCGCTAAGTTGCGATAATCCGTTGATAACAATACGCGGCGCTGGCGCGTTTCGTTGTGCAGCCTTCTGCGCTTGAAACGTAGAAGCAGCACCCTGCGCGGCACGCGCAGGGTGCGTTCATGTTGTCATACGCGGCTTTTTGTCTACATATTTTTTTGCCTGCACCTTCCGCGCGTTCCGCGCTATCTCCGTTCACTGACTGCCGTCGAGCAAACTCGGGTAAAACTCGGGTGAACGAGAAACTCGGCGCATCCTGCATAGCACCCCTGTCCACGGGTTTGGTGCAAGCAGAGCATGTACCAGGCATTTTTGCAGTCAGCGGCGAAAAAAATAGTACAACATAACCAGTTACGACAATCGGCAAATCAAACTCACCTGCCAAGAGCGAAAAGCAGGGTTAGACAAAGAAGCGGATTGCCGCTGACTGCGATGCCGCCTCGGTGTTGAACGGTTTATATAGCTGTTGGCAGACACCACGTGATCCTCCGCCCGGCTTCTTGCATCCGGGAACTTTGGGCTTGTCGACTGCACGTGGATGAAAACCGCCCAGGTGAACGCATGCGCAACGAGGCAATCCTGAGAGAAGCGTCCGGGATCGTCATGCGGGCGCAGCCGCCCCTTTGAAATTCGCAGCGCACCTGATCGGCCTGCCAAGAGCGAAAAGCAGGGTTAGATAAAGAAGCGGATAGCCGTTGACTGCCACGAAGTAGAAAAAAGTTTAAAAGATAGACGAATACCAGACAGTTGGCGACAAAGTAGAATGAATTTAATTTATAAAGGTAAGGGGGAGAAAGCAGAATTCACTCGTATAGACCGTTGACCGTTACATTGGCAATATACAGGCTAGCAATACAGGCAATCAAATTAAAGCTTCGAGCATGAGCAGAGAATAATGGCATTTTGGGAGAGCTTCAGAATGGCTTCAGAATAGGTAGGCGTTTGGATGATAACTTGTTTGTTCTTACTCAGTGCATTGAAATATCAAGAGCACAAAGCAGACGGTTGTATGTGGCCTTTTAAGACATTACAGGAGCCTACGACAAAGTAGGGCGCAACATTTTGTGGGATATTCTGGAAGGGGAAGGCTTAGGTAACGATTGTCTACAGCTTTTGAGAGAGATTTACCTAGAAAATACCGTTTGCGTTGAATGTGAAGGGATGAGGAGCGCGGAGAAAGTTGATATCAACAAGGGACTGAGGCAGGAGCGCGCTTTATCGCCACTGCTGTTTATGATGCACATGGCGAGGATAGAAGGTGCGCTAGAGGGAAAGTAATATGGAATTTATACAAACAGGCCGGTACAGTAGTAGAGCAGCAGCTTCCATGTTTATTTTTTGCAGACGACATTGTGTTGCTAGCTAACAGGCAAAGTAATTTGCAACGCCTGGGTAATATCTTTGGAGAGGAAGGCGAGAATTTAGGTCGGAAATTTAGTGTTAAAGATCAGGTGTTAGGGTATTAAATGCAAGCAGTCAAAACAGAGTGTCAATTGAGGGCCAGGAACTACCTCGAGTAAAAGAACATAAATACCTTAGTATATCGATAGACGAAGACGATATATATCCTGAAACACACGAAAAAAGAATAACAGCAAAGGGGAAGAGAAATGCGGCCATAATGAAACAAAGAGCGCTATGGGGATACAATAGGTACGAGGTGCGCCGGGGTATGGAGAAAGGCGTAATTCTAAGAGTTTACTGCGCTAAAGTTTAATGGTTCTACGACTTACATTTGGGAATATGGTTGTTTGCTTGAAATCAGGGCTACCATAAGGTCTGGGTGTCAACCAAGGGTCAGTCGGACGTCTCGCATTGGGCGCAGAATACAAATGAAGGTGTGCAGGGGGATCTCTTCTGGACAAGTTTTGAAGTGAAGGAAGCTCACAGTAAAATTTATTATGAGGAGTGACTAAGGTATATGGAAGAAAGAAAACGGGCTGCGAGCGTTTTCAGCTATATATACGGGAAAAACCCGAATTAACAGTGTAGAAAAAGAACTAGGAAGCTTACCACCAAGTATGCGACCTGTATGGTGAGCAACATTGCAAGAAAAAACATCAAGCGCAAGGTGAGAGAGGCGGAGCTAATCTCATGGGTGGCGGCCATGGAAAATAAACCTGCTATGACTAAATACTTAAGAGGAAGAAACAAAATCAGGAACGAAACAATTTATGTTAACTTAAAGAAACGCTTACTACTTCTCGAAGCGAGACGAGGACGCCTTAGAAGACGCACCTATGAAGCGGGATATAAGAAGGAGGTAGGACCATGCGCTTGATACGCTAAAGCTTGCGAGACGGTGGAGCATCTTTTATTAGAATGTGAATATTACTGCCCAGCGGTCGATTTAGGCTTCTCTGGCGTCCTTCAAACCATTGGGTTCAGCGAGAGCAGGGGAAAGGATACATGCCCGCAGTCGAGATAAGTAAGCGGATATTAGAAGATTCGTCGAAGATAAGGAAACGACAAACGGAGGCGTGAAAAACAAAGTTCGCACTATGGGTTCAGAATGTTCGACTATGGGAATTCATCGTGGGTCTCTTTCCTTTTCTTTCCTTTTTTGTCCTTCTCCGTTTCCTGTTTCTAACATAGGGAGGGCATTAGGCAATATAATAACAGCTTGGTGGCGCCACCCACCACCCTGTACCAAAGGGGACGCTTTTAGCATTCATCCATACATTCGTCTCAGACGCTTCCCGAAAGAGCAACTGGACATCGGCATGGTTCGACACCGTGCAGCTCGAGAGCCGAACCCACTATTTTTCATGTTAAGGTGAAGTTAATTATGATACAGGTATTTAACCAGTCAAACCCACCACCTTTTGTGCGGGTCAAATCCTAGTTGTCTGGAGTTGAACTTATTTGGAGACATGGACGAACCCGTGATATCTCAAAGTTGGGTCATTTCATATGAGATTCGGTCAAGTCCTGGCACAGACTGATTACAGCAGATCAGGGCAACGCACATTAAGCCATATTAAATGAGCTGCTGTACCCCTCAGTTTGCGTGCATTTCTTTCCAGTGGCTTTGTTTGTATTCGCTCTTTATTTCCTAAGAATGCGGGTGAGTAGTGTGCAAACTAGGTACACACTCAAAATGAGCTCCAAGAGAATTCGTTCGATCTTTTATGCTATTCCTTTGTTTATTTACTAATGGCATGCAGTGTGTATGCCGCCCTTTTATCTTCCTCATCCTGTCCCACGCTTCTTTCTCATCTGCATATCTCATCTGCATCTCATCTGCATCTGCATCTACTTAACAGGGAGTAACATTCCTGTTAGGTACTTATCCCAGCTTTCCCTTTCCGCCTGTCGACATGTTCTTCTCCCCCGTAACCAAATGCGCTTGAAATGATTTAAATTTTCGACTGTTGGAGACTCACGTAAAGATCCGGAAGGTGTGCTTTGGTTTTTATGCACTTTCCAACACTGATCATTCCCCCACATGACTCCTCGCCTATTATAAGATCCATATACACGTTGGATGGACTTTGAAGCAGCATCAATAACTAAAGCTGTGAAGTACGCCACAGCGCCAATAACGCTGAGGGTGCGATGTCATCTCGCTTTAAAAGTGTACATTCTCGAAAACTTTCACAGTCGGATGTGTTGAGTTTCCATCTGGGTATATTTGGATTATATTCCACCTGTATCGTGACATTCAGAACTGTTGCAAAGTGATCACTTCAACACCAACTTTTGATCACCCTTGTTAGATACGGACCATTCGCTAGCATTCTTCGAACCCAATGACTCGCTGTCGCATGGCAATAATCGTGCGCAGGTGAGTGTCAACTATGATATCGAACCCGTCAGACAGGTTGGCAATCCCATCCCATGGTGCCGCGCGTGGAGCGTTTGTTTTCCCCTGTGTGACGCTTCCCTAAATAGGAATTGGAAGCCGGCACGGTTCGAGGTCGTTGACCATCGCAGCACTGCAATGTCGTTCAAGGACGACCCGACCCGTTCCCAACAGTTGAGCGCATTCCCGGCAGGGAGGTAACGCCGAACGGAGTTCAGCAATCGCAGAAGAGACCCCAAGACCGTGACGTTGCCTGGCAATGCAATTACCATGGCGTGGCCATGACACTGACTGAACATGATGCCACTTGGATGGACACGACGATTGGATGAACACGACACCTGCGCGGGTTTGATGAATGGTTGAAAATAATGAAACCACTACACTCTGAAAGGGTTAGTCGCAAGTTCTGTAGACTGTCTCGCCACCCCGTGGTCATCGGCGAATTTTTTCGAAAAGTATTGGAGTAACCGCAGGCGGCGCGACCGTAGCGCATTTGCTTGCTTCCTTCGGGGTGGCAAGTAGGCTTGATTGTCTGTTTTTACACATCGTTTGTGCAAAATGAAATTCAGAAACAATCGCATGTCCTGCGTGCCACAATGCACCAGCAGAGCTGTGGCAAGTGAAGTGAGCCTCCACTCGTTCCCAAATGATGCGGCAAAGCAAGAAAGAATGTGCTGGCAAGTTGCGAATCCGCAAGCCGGTCATACCACCGATGAAAGTGTGCAGTGCGCATTGCGTCGGCAGTGACTTCTTCTGCAGCCACGCAGTAACGAAAAGAAAGTTCTTTGCTGATGTGGATTATTTTAGTGGTTTTCATACGGATAATTGAGGCGTTAGGTAGAACTATGGAGCTTGCGACAGTGCATTGCAGATGTGCGAACAACGTCGTGTCTTTGATCCAGAGTATACGGAGTATGTGGACGAGCGTCGGAAGTATTTGCTCAGGTTTCGCCTGCATCAACTCGTAGTATGTAGTTGTCGCGGTCTTCACTAGAAACCCATTTTTTTCGTTCTTGGTGAACCCAGTGCTCCGCCGCGCGGCGAAGCCCGAGCTGCCTACTTGTGGCCCGCAAGAGTCACATGTTTGTAAAGCTTTGTCGCCGCTCTCAAGAAATGCTACAGTAGATCTACGGGGGCAGTAACTGTTTGACCGTATTTCACCGGCAGCAGCCCGCAGTGTGGTCGCCGTTGACTCGGCCCGCCAGAAGCGCATGTGTTTACGTTCTGGGCTGCACCCCATGTGTCAATACGCGACCAAGCTTTGCAGCTATGGCGGCCGCGAAAACAAGATCCGTGGAACATAAAACACAGACAAGGTATTCGCGACGTGAGCACGAAAACTTCTATCGTGGCTCCTCATCACTCCAACGATAATACAACTGCACTAGCGAAAAATCTAACAACTCGCCTGCAAGACTGTCGTTACCTCTGCGTGCGCCGCACGGCTAGATACAAAAAAAAACACCTGAAAAATGGCGATAAGCTTAATGATAGTGTTCCTTTATTATCGAAAATATATATCCACTTATAAGAAGTCAATACCTCAAAGGAGCTCAAGAACATCACAGAGCAGTAAAATTGCTCGTTGTCGCGAAAGGCCAGTGCGTGAAAGGCAGGCTTTGCGTGCTGTCGCGATAAGAAAAGCTAACGCACAATGAGAGAACTTTCCCGTTTATGAATAAATTCCAGACCGTGCGGCTTCTGCCGTACATGTGTCGTCTGCAGGCAAATCTCTTGCACAGCGACAGGTGATGCGCTGCAGGCCTTCACCCCGGAACAAATAATGCGGTTGGCGTTCATAACTTGTTCCCCTTCAATGAGGCACCGTATCCGCGTTTCTGAGGCGTCTATGCTGCGCATGATGTCACTTAGCAATAATGATTGTGAAAAAAGGAACAGACATCTTTAAGCGCTAAGCCAAATCTGAACTGATGTGAAGGACGCACATGTACTCAGGGGTTCCTGCACTCCCTGCGGGCGCCATATTGAGTCGCCTTGCGCGCCACCTACAGGCGCCGCAACTGGCGAATAAGCAAGAGAAACATCGGGAGTAGGGAGGCGTTCTCTTTGTCACGGGCCACAGCGCCCGATTTGCTGCTGGCCGGCTGTGGCTTTGTTGCTGTTATTTCACTTTTTGTAGTCCTGCCCTTAATGTGAATAAAGCTTGATTTTTCTAAGACACCTTCAACATCCGCCAACTGCCGCGCAGACAGGCGAGATCGAATACCCTGCAATACGGCATCATGGTACTACAAAATGTGGGATCCTTCTTATCTATGGGAAACACACCAGAACACACACAAAACAAGTTTTCAATTACATGGCTTCTTGCGTAGCAGTGCGAATTGCCCTGGAGAGTGTTATCGGAATACACGTCACCTCTCAACATGTCTAGCTTGGGAAGCTGATCTATTAGTTTCTCAACTCTTGAAGCTCCAGACGTAAGTGTGGTGTGACATAAGGAGAGCAGATGGTCGCAAGCTTATCAAATGGCACAGCTCTAATGGCTACTGCTCCTAAACTTGTTTGTAAGCGCAGGTGATGCCAAGCAACCTACTTCTGTGCTATGATTGGCCCACCACCATATGCAACCAGGTGTCCTCGTGGTCTTTCCTAAATATGGAATTTTATTTCATTACATTTTTTCGGGTAGAATTTTATATGTGTTTTCTGTACGCAGAAGGACATTGTAGGAAATTGGAGTAGGAGTTATTTATATTCCTGTAAATTATGCATCAACCCTCTGGTATTTCACTGCATCTATTTTCGGAAGAAATAAAGCTATGTGTGCACAAGGAAATTCTACGTTTGTTAACCTTTTCCAGAAGTAGTCACTCAAGCCACTTTTTAGATTTT
This sequence comes from Dermacentor andersoni, assembly GCF_023375885.2. NCBI lineage: Eukaryota > Metazoa > Arthropoda > Arachnida > Ixodida > Ixodidae > Dermacentor > Dermacentor andersoni. Next base: position 225,332,641 of record NC_092815.1, on the reverse strand, counting down.
TGAGCGATCAAGCAAGCCGAGTTACACTTTCGACGCTAAAATCGTCTAGGAACGTTGTGAGGTGCCATTGCCTCAAAAGAGGCACTCAATGTTTGCCTGTACAAGCTTTCTGACCTTGCTCTAGTCCCGCGTGGAGGGGCTCCCGGACACGACAGCCCAAAGCCTGAACGTTTCCAAGGTCGCGAAGCAGATTTGCACACTGCTGCCGCGGGGACAGGTTGCCGGCTCACTGTGCCTGAAGCTGGAATGACACGCGTTTCCGTGCTCCACCGATTGAAATGTTTTCTTTTGCCGTCGTCAACGTGCTCGAACTTCTCAGAGTGTGGCCCTGGTAGTAATTTTACAGTAGTAACACCTAGAGACGGAAAGCTCCAGCTCCTAGACCTTTCCTTGCATTTTCTCACCAAAAATGTATGTTGGGCCTACCTTCGCAGGGCAAAAAAAGCTTTGCTAGATTACTCATCTGGCCACTCCAAAATCATCAAGAACGGTATAGTCACATCCTTTCGTAAAGCGGCAATTTCCAAGTCTTGGCTACATGAAATGGATGGTAGTGTTGCTTCCCAGTTGGAAAGGATGAAAGGGAGTGGTTACCCTGAGCATGTGAATGTTTAAACTTGTGGGAGACTGGCAAGGTGGGCCAAGACAAGGCCGCGACCTAAACTTCAGGAAACAGACAGTTGAAATGTTGCCGTTATACCACACGTGCACAGATTGGGAGAGAGAGAGAGACAACTTTATTGAGCCGAGCTCGACATCTTCTTAGACGCCGTCGATGGAAGTGGTTCCCTCTTCACGGGACCCATATGCTTCCCTAGCCGCCTAGCCCTTGAGATGAGGACGAGCTGGCCTTCCCGGGCGGGGCTGGTTAGCAAGGTCTCCCATCGCTCGGTAAGGGTGGATGAGGGATGGGGTAGGGTAGTGGAGCAGGTAAGAGGTGGGGGGATTGTCTTGAAGAAATCGCATACTCCAATGACGTGTTGGAGCGTCCCTAACTGAGCCTTGCAGAAATTACGTTCCTTCTCGTACCTTTCCGGGTGCATCTTGCTTTGAAGGTAAGGGTGCGGGAAAGATCCTGCATGTATCTGCCTGTAGATCACTTGCGGTTCTCTGCTAAGCGATTTGTGAGAATCGGGGTAAAGGCGCCTCCTCGTCTTGAAATGGTTGGTAATGTCCCTATAACTAATTATGGGCTGTGGCTCACCTTCCTCTACCCGGTGTTCCATCTTTCGGGCCAACTGGTAGGCAAGTTCGTTGCCCTCCACCCCAGAGAAAGCCGGTGTCCATATCAACTCAACTTTCCTTTCAGGTACGTCGCGTTTACTCCTGAGAATATCTAGTGCCGCAAGACACACGCGCCCCGTTCTGTAGCTCTTACAGGCCTCTTGCGAGTCAGTGACAATTCTTCCCACCTTGGGCTGCGCGAGTGCTAGCGCTCTGCCGGCCTCTTCTGCCACCTGCGGAAAAGACATGGCCTTAAGAATGTAGCAGGGCCTTACATTCTTCCCATAGTTATGAGCAGTAAACAGCGCTGAACGACCGGAGAGGGACACATGCCACAGCGCTGTGGTCTGTGTCCCTCTCTTCGTCCTCTTGTTTAGCGCTGTTTGCTGCTCGTAATCTTGAACCAACCGCACCCAAATGCGTACTATTCCGATAGTGTTTTCCACCCCTCAAACGTTGGGAGCCAGCTGTTCGCAGGAGCACAGGCAGAAGGAAGAAGAAAACATGATTGCTGCATCGAGCACGCAGCCCCGTTCGTTTATTCGTACTATATTGCGATTTATAATTTTGCTGTGGTTATATTATTTCAGAAGCTAACTAAACATCAAACTAATCTTGTATCCAAGCAAAATAAAAAGCAATCTCTGCCTTGCTCCAACCAAAGCCACCCAACAATACCTTGGTTCAAGCCAGCGAAGTGGCACTCGCATATATATATATATATATATATATATATATATATATATATATCTATGCATCCCTTACCATTCACAGAACCTCGCTACCTATCGTAAACTGCTGTTCTCTTCCGAGACTGATAACCATTACTTTAGTTTTCTGCAATTTTTAGACCCACCCCTCTGCTTTGCCTCTCCAGGTCAGTGAGCATTCATTGCAATTGGTCCCCTAATTTACTAAGCAAGGCAATATCATCAGTGAATCGCAAGTTACTAAGGTATTCTACATTAACTCTTATCCCCCATTTTTCCCAATCCAGGTCTCTGATTACCCCTTGTGGACAAGCTGTGAATAGCATTGGAGAGATCGTATCTCCCTGCCTGACGCTTTTCTTTATTAGGATTTTGTTGCTTTCTTTATGGAAGACTACGGTGGCTGCGGAGCCGCTATAGATATATTTCAGTATTTTTACATACGGCTCGTCTACACCCTGATTCCGTAATGCCTCCATGACTGCTGAGCTTTCGAATGAATCAAACGCTTTCTCGTATTCGATGAAAGCTATATATAAGGGTTGGTTATATTCTGCACATTTCTCTATCACCTTATTGATAGTGTGAATATGGTCTATTGTTGAGTAGCCTTTACGGAATCCTGCCTGGTCCTTTATTTGACAGAAGTCTAAGGTGTTCCCGATTCTATTTGCGATTAACTTAGTAAATACTTTGTAGGCAACGGGCAGTAAGCTGATCGGTCTACAATTTTGCAAGTCCTTGGCGTCCCCTTTCTTATGGATTAGGATTATGTTGGCGTTCTTCCAAGATTGTGGTACGCTCGAAGTCTTGAGGCATTGCGTATACAAGGTGGCCAGTTTTTCTAGAGCAATGTGCCCACCATCCTTCAACAAATCTGCTGTTACCTGATCCTTCCCCCCTGACTTCCCCCTTTGCATAGCTCCCAAGGCTTCCTTTACTTCTTCCGGCGTTACCTGTGGGATTTCAAATTCCTGTAGACTATTCTCTCTTCCATTATCGTCGTGGGTGCTAATGGTAATGTATAAATCTCACTAGAACTTCTCAGCCACTTGAACTATCTCATCCATATTAGTAATGATATAGCTGGCTTTGTCTCTTAATGGATACATCTGATTCTTCCCTATTCCTAGTTCCTTCTTCACTGCTTTTAGGATTTCTCTGTTCCTGAAAACATGTTCAGTTCTATCCGTATTATACTTCCTTATGTCAGCTGTCTTACACTTGTTGACTAACTTAAAAAGTTCTGCCAGTTCTATTATAGCTGAAGGGTTAGAGGCTTTCATACATTGGCGTTTCTTGATCAGATCTTTGTCTCCTGCGATAGCTTACTGGTATCCTGTCTAACGGGGCTCACCGACTTCTATTGCACACTCTTTAATGGTGCCCATAAGATTGTTGTTCATTGCTTCAACAGAAAGGTCCTCTTTCTGAGTTAAAGCCGAATGCCTGCTCTGTAGCTTGATCCAGATTTCCTCTATTTTCCCTCTTATTGCTAACTCATTCATTGGCTTCTTATGTACCAGGTTCTTCCGTTCCCTCCTCATGTCTAGGCTAATTCGAGTTCTTACCATCTTATAGTCACCGCAGCACACCTTGCAGAGCACGTCCACATCTTGTATGATGCCAGGGTTAGCGCAAAGTATGAAGTCTATTTCATTTCAAGTCTCGCCATTCTGGCTCTTCCACGTCCACTTCGGCTATCCCACTTGGGGAATAAGGTATTCATTATCCGCACATTATTCTGTTCTGCAAACTCTACTAATAACTCTCCCCTGGTATTCCTAGAGCCTACGCCACATTCCCCCACTGACTTGTCTCCAGCCTGCTTCTTACCTACCGTGGCATTGAAGTCGCCCATCAGTACAATGTATTTTGTTTTGACATAACCCATCGCCGATTCCACGTCTTCATAGAAGCTTTCGACTTCTTCGTCATCATGACTGGATGTAGGGGCGTAGACCTGTACGACCTTCAATTTGTACCTCTTACTAAGTTTCACAACAAGACCTGCCATCCTCTCGTTAATGGTATAGAATTCCTATATGTTACCAGCTATATCCTTATTAATCAGGAATCCGACTCCTTGTTCTGGTCTCCCCGCTAAGCCACGGTAGCACAGGACGTGCCTGCTTTTTAGTACTGTATATGCGTCTTTTGTCCTCCTACCTTCACTGAGCCCTATTATATCCTATTTACTGCCCTCTAATTCCTTCAATAGCACTGCTAGACTCGCCTCACTAGATAACGTTTTATCGTTGAACGTTGCCCTGTTCAGATTTCAATGGCGGCCTGTGCGGACATGTACTCAGGGCAGGTATTGACCGGGGGTCCGGATCATGAGACTGAAATTATCAGAAGAATAAGAATGCGCTGGGGTGCATTTGGCAGGCATTCTCAGATCATGAACAGCAGGTTGCCGTTATCCCTCAAGAAGTGTATAACAGCTGTGTCTTACCAGTACTCACGTACGGGGCAGAAAGCTGGAGGCTTACGAAAAGGGTTCTACTTAAATTGAGGTCGGCGCAATGAGCTATATCGAAAGAAGAATCATGGGTTAAGGGATAAGAAAAGAGCAGATTAGGTGAGGCAACAAACGCGAGTTAATGACATCGTACTAGAAATCAAGAAAAAGAAATGGGCATGGGCAGGACATGTAATGAGGAGGGAAGGTAACCGATGGTCATTAAGGGTTACGGACTGCATTCCAAGGGAAGGGAAGCGCAGCAGGGGGCGGCAGAAAGTTAGGTGGGCGGATGAGATTGGGATCTTTATAGGGACGAAATGGCCACAATTAGTACTTGAACGGGGTTGTCGGAGAAGTATGGGAGAGGCCTTTGCCCTGCAGTGGGCGTAACCAGGCTGATGATAATGATGATGATGACGATGATAATGATGATGATAATATATATATTTCATTTTGGTACAAGTTACGTCCGACACCCTGTGTGTATAGTCTTGAGGGGAGCAGCACAAATTTTGCAGCACGTTTTATTTCATGTTCCGCATTAGGGATATATATATGTACTAATAAATATATATATATATATATATGTGTGTGTGTGTGTGTGTGTGTGTGTGTGTGTGTGTGTGTGTGTGTGTGTGTGTGTGTGTGTGTGTGTGTGTGTGTGTGTGTGTGTGTGCGTGCGTGTGTGTGTGCATCTATACAAGGCAGGTTGTAGTTGGCACATGGAATTGGTACTTCATTATCCAGACGCAGTGTAATGCCCAGACCCAGTCGGGTACTACGTTTTAGACGAATTAACTTTTTTTTTCTTGCTTACTTTGAACGCCACTATAGCCTGCGGAAGTACGTCATTCAGTGCCAAATAGTCTAAATTATTATTGCTGAATGTCTTTCCAAATTATTTTATTCTCTTGGGGTTGGTGATCGCGTTACTACGTTGTCTTTTCATGTGTCACGTGGCTAGGCACTCGCGCAGAGTGCAGGTGATGCGCTCCACGTGGCGAGCATGCAGAATGCTTGCTGGATCAGAAGCTCGTGCAGTGCTGGCCATCTTCCGTGTCGCCGTCTTCTTCTTGAATGACTTCCGTTGCTCGGCCAGAAATCACAACGTCTGGGCGCGAAGCCACAAACCACTGCGGTATCTCTTCTATGTAGTCGGTGTCAAGTCCATGAGCTTCATGATGTGAGTTTGGCCGTCTCTGCGCATGCGCTTGGCATGCCACCTTCCAGAGTTGGCGTGCCGTAGAGGCGCCGGTGTGCTGAACCATGGTGGTAAATTGGCTAAACTCGTTTTTCATCAGTTCGTAAGGCTCATCGAACTCGATGATACGGCCTGCGTCAAGTACCTGGAAGATATGAGAATAAAAGGATATTGCGAATCCATGGCAATGCTGAGCTCACTGAGCACCGCGGAACATGATCTACCACTCTGTATGACCGTCAGAGATTATAAGAACGCGTTCCACTTTGTATCAGCAATAATGGCTGAATCTCATATTCAAATTACTGAGGAACCGTTCTTGAATATTTTACGAAATAACTACAATAATTGCGATTCGTCATTTATTGTTCCTAAACATGACGTTTTTTTTTTCCAACGTTGTACCATCATCTGGCAGTAATATAATGGTGATAACCGAAACATGGATAATAAAAGTTATCACAGAAACATAAGGGCTAGCCGATTTACCGGAATTCCGTATTTATCGAAAGGATCGCAAGGACGTCCGGTGGAGGGGGGGGGGGGGGGGCGGTGTACAGATTGATGGACACTAGAAGTTATTGTGCTCCATAACGAAAAACGTTCACTTCCGTTCTCGAAGTACTATGTACAATCATTCATGCGTCCCTCCATACTATTATTCTAGGTGTTTGCCAGCACCCCCCCCCCCTACAGCCTTCCGAATAATATTCCAGATTTCACATTTTAACTTACTAACAATTTGAGGGACCTTAGTAGGCAGCCCCCAGAGGCAGAAAGCCTCCTTTTGGGTGATTGTAATTTTCATCAAAAAGAGCGGATCAAGAACGTCTCCTTAACCATGGCCAGAGAGCCCGGCAGAGATACTGTGGATTTCTGCCTCAATTTCAATTAAACTCAACTTCTATGTCAACCTGCACTCGTTACACATAGCATTTCTAGCATCTTAGACCTCGTCCTAAGCAGTAACCCGGAAAGCTTATCATCAAAAATATATCTACCCGAAGTCAGTGACCACAAAGTAATTCACGCCAGATTCTTGTTTCAACTCGTGAGACGCCATTTAGTCAACAAAACAATCCGCCTGTACAATAAAGGTAGTTATAACGCTGTTAATAATGAACTGAGCGCATTCCTTCATACGGTTGAGAGCCTATGATCTGCGCGCTCTACTAATGAAAACTGGACCACATTTAAGAATAAACTAGGTGACCCTAGTTGATAAGTTCATACCGAGAATAACACCCCGCGGTAATCGAAACGAGCAATGGTTCACGAAAAGAGTTAAAGGGCCCCTCACCATATCTGGCAATTTTGAGCTGACATGCGTAGAGCATAGATTGCGCGATAACGATCTTCTCTGCAAAGTATTGCATCGCTACGCGCCGCGGAAAGACGTGAAATTTCAAACGGAACGCCGTCTTTCTTTCTCCTCGCGGCTGCCGCGCTCCAAGCCGGAGGATGACGTACTCGTGCGCCTGCACCTACGTACTGGTGTCCGCAGTTTGACGTCCTTCGTGGTGACACGTCACTTCGCGAATTATTCGAGACATCTGCTATCTGTGCGACCTGCTGCTCGAATTGACGAAGTGAAGTCAAGAGAAATACTAAAACACGGAAACGGAATGTCTGCGTGTATATTGTTTTACTTCGCATCAAAGCAATAGAGATGTACTTCCGCTTCGTCTGCTTATTCCGACGGTCGTGCGGTCGCGTGCGCAGGTACCGAAACTATGCCATTTTCCACCGTGTTCCGACGCGTGATCATGCTCTGCGATTCGCTTGTTCTTCCTCAGTAATCATGTAGCAATGAATAATACCGCTAGTCAGGTGCCCTTGTGCACAGCGCACAAAATCGTGCGTTGATCGAAACGATTACGCCGCCAGCGGAAGTGCGCATTGCCGAAAAAAAAAATCAAGGAAAAAGAAAGTGAATGCCGGGCCCGTAACGTATGTGTCACGCGATCCTCGGGGTGTGGCGTGGGACAACGCAGGGAACGAATTTCGCTTGCGAAAGGCTAGACGGAGTGAGTGGAAACAGCGTCGTGCTATGTAGAGGCGCTCGCCTGCTGAAATTATGGGTTCGCGACACTGAAATTTTTCAATCTCGGCTGTTAATGAGCCGATTTGAAAAATTTTGCGGCAGAAATCTCCGTAGAGGACACGTAACAACTTCAAGTGTATAACCAGCGTGTCCTAGTCAGGGGTCCTTTATGCGACTAGAAAACGAAAAAGAAACCTCCCTTCCGCTCAGCTAAACAATACAAACGCCCATCTGCCAGGGGAAATATTTTGCGGCCGAACGCGATTATTGGAGAGCTATACGGAATGCTAAATTCACCTTCTTCCCCGATGAAAGGCCTAAAATGCTTTCGCGCAGGCCTAGTTAATTTTCGTAAATATTAAACCCTCAGAAGGCAGGCATGATCACCATGTTTTGTGCACATGACGAGTTGGTCAGCGACCCCGATTGCACTGACATTTTTAACTGAGCCTTTTTCTCTGTATTTACAAACGAAACTTCAACTCCAGACCTTCCCACATCTATTAACATAACTGAGCGTATGTCGCCAATTATATTCTCGGCTGACGGCGTCACCTCGATCATTGACAACATCAAGCTGTCGTCGTCAACAGGTGTGGATGGCATTAACTTCAAACTTCTAATAAATATTGAACACGTGTTAGTCGCGTACCTAACTTTGTTCTTTTCGCAGTCACTCTCCTCAGGCATCTTACCATCCGACTGGAAAGTGTGCAAGGTCGTTCCAGTCTTTAAATCAGGTAACAGCGACGCCCCAAAATATTATTGTGCTATATCTTTAACGTCCCCTGCAAACTCATGGAAAACGTCATATACTCGCGTATTGTTACGTAGTAGAACGCAGATGAAAGCTACATACAAGTATATTCACAAGAAAATACGCCGCGCTTGGCAAAGAGGCAACAGCACGCGCTAGCATCTAATCGTTGTTGTCTTCACACTGCTCACTTCTTCGTGATCGCAAATACTGTTCCGTAGCACTAACCCCGAGGGCAAAAGTGCCGTCCCGGAGCGACTAAACGCCGGACTCGGAAGCACTCTAGTAGGCCTTGAGCCTACTGACATGCACGACATCACTAGATGCCAGAGGACAGGACGACGTTGAACCCACAGGAGCAATTTCGTACGTCACAGGCGTCACCTGGCGCAGCACGCGGCAGGGCCCTCTGTATCGCGAAAGGAGCTTCTCTGAAAGTCCGACGTGATGAGAGGGCAACCACAGGAGCACGAGCGCACCAGGCGAAAAGTGTACGTCACGGTGGCGGGCGTTGTACTGACACTGCTAAGTGGTTTGTGAGGCCGTCAGTCGAGCACGGGCAAGCTGGCGTACATGGTCGGCGAGGGCGATGGCATCGCGCGCATGCACGCTTGTTGAGATCGCAGCAGGAGGAAGTGCCGTTTCTAGGGGCAAGGTAGGTTCGCGACCGTACAATAGATAAAATGTAGAAAATCCGGCGGTGTCATGCCGAGAAGAATTGTACGCAAATTTTACATAAGGAAGGGCAATGTCCCAGTCGTGGTGGTCCTTTGAAACGTACTTGGACAGCATATCGGTAAGGTTACGGTTTAACGGCTCTGTCAGGCCACTGGTTTGAGGATGGTATGAGGTAGTCAGCTTGTGTTCAGAGGCAGACAAAGAGAAAATGCCGTTGGCACTACTACTGTCGGCGTCTTCAGGCTCGTCTACCGGGTAGCGAGACAGACAGTCAGCGTCCTTGTGTAGTCAGCCAGATTTATAGGTGACAGTATACAAATATTCTTGGAGGCGTAAGGCCCAGCGACCAAGTCTTCCTGTATGGTCTTTCAGTGAGCATAACCAGGAAAGCGCGTGATGGCCTGTGACAACAGAAAATGGTCGGCCAAATAAGTATGGGCGGAACTTCGCAACCGCCCAAACTAGGGCCAGACACTGACGCTCAATGATGGAATAGTTGAGCTCCGAAGGTGAGAGGAGCCCGCTGGCGTAAGCGATAACACGGTCGTGGCCGCGCTGGCGTTGTGCCAGTACTGTGCCAATTCCGTGACCGCTGGCATCAGTACGGACTTCGGTAGGCGCAGAAGGGTCGAAATGGGCCAGAACGGGAGGCGTTGTGAGAAGGTCGATTAGATGCGATAATGCAAAGGCCTCGTTATCGCCCCACTGGAAAGGGGAGAATTTTTTCAAAAGCTCGGTTAGTGGTCGTGCTATGGCTGCAAAATTTTTCACGAAACGGAGGAAGTATGAGCAAAGGCTGATAAAGCTGCGCACATCCTTGAAACACTTTGGAAGAGGGAAGTGCGTAACAGCATGGATCTTGGCTGGGTCCGGTTGCACTCCACTCGCATAAACGAGATGCCCAAGGACGGTAATCTGGAGACGGCCGAATTGGCACTTCGATGCGTTGAGTTGCAGACCGGTTCGCCGAAAAACGTCCAGGACTGCTGAGAGGCGCTCGAGGTGCGTAGCGAACGTTGGGGAGAATACTATAACGTCGTCCAAGTAGCACAGGCATGTCGACCATTTGAAACCGTGAAGAAGAGAGTATATCATGCGTTCAAAAGTGGCAAGGGCGTTACATAGACCGAGCGGCATCACTTTGAATTGATAAAGACCGTCGGGTGTTACAAAAGGAGTCTTCTCGCGGTCAAGATTGTCCACGGCAATCTGCCAGTAGCCGGAGCGAAGGTCAATAGAGGAGAAATAGCGAGCACCATGGAGGCAGTCAAGGGCGTTATCAATCCGAGGTGGGGATACACGTCATTTTTGGTAACCATGTTAAGGTGCCGATAATCCACGCAAAAGCACCATGAGCCATCCTTCTTTTTGACCAGTGCAACAGGTGACGCCCATGGACTACGTGATGGTTCAATAATGTTCTTGGCAAGCATTTTGCGAACTTCTGCGTGAATAATTTCACGCTCAGCCGGTGACAATCGATACGGGCGGCGATGAATAGGAGGGGCATCGCCGGTATTAATGCGATGTTTAACAGCTGTAGTTTGGGCCAAAGCACGATCGTTAAAGTCAAAAATATCGTGGTAGGAAAATAGAGCGCGCTAGAGCTCACGAGCGTGCTCGAACGGCAAGTCGGACGCAAACATTTTCTGTATGTCGGCGATGGAACAATTTGCGCACTGCCATGGTAGAGAAGGAACGGATGAATTGCCGTCTACTGCAATGGATGCTACTGAGTTATCCTCGAATGAGCAAAGCTGGGCCCGAGACATCCCGCGTGGCAGCACTTGTGTCGTCAAGCCAAAATTGACCACTGGCAGGCAGACGCAATTCGCCGTAATAGATAAAACTGTATGAGGTACTGTGATCCCGTGTGTAAGCAGGACGTCTTGCATAGGAGCCGCGATGTAGCGACCGTCGGGGACTGGTGGGGATGACATTAAGTCAACGTAAGTCAGTGCCGAAGGTGCCAAGCGAACGAAGTCGACGTAACTGAGGCGACTGGGGTGTGCTTCAGCGGGATCCAGAACAGGTAGGTCAAGGCGGAGTGTACTGGCGGAACAATGACTGTGAATAGCACGATAGTATAGCGATCGGCGAAAAAGACGCGGGCGGTACACACACCAATCACGGGAGCTGTTCCGCTATCGGCGACACGGGCAAGAGGCGTCGTGGCGGGCGTGATAATTTTCTTGAGCCGGTTATGGAGGTCAGCGCTCATTACCGACAAACGCGCCCCAGTGCCTATAAGTGCAGACACAGAAACACCGTCGTCTTGCACGTGAAGAAAGTTCAGATAAATCGGCAACGTCAGTAGAGGATATGGCGGCGTAGGGAGCAATGCAGCGTCACCTCGAGGCGCTGCATCGTCTAGTTTTCCGGCTCGGAGCCGCGCCCGAAGGCAGTCGGCGAATAGAAGTGACGGGGCTGGGCAGAGCGAGATTGTCGTTGTTGGGGCGAAGGCGAACGAGAATATGGGCGGTTAGGTGCAGGAGAATCAGCAGCGGCATTATTGGAGCGTGCGGCATAGCGACGAGAAGGGCTACCTGGGGGGAGAGAGTAGGCGTATATGTAGACCAGGTTGGGGAACTCCAGCGACTGCGACAGTGCCGAGAAATGTGCCCGATTTGATGACAGTGAAAGCAAATGGGCTTGTCGTCAGCAGTGCGCCATTCAGATGGGTTGCGGAAACGTGGTGGGTAAGACGATTCGGGACGGGGTGGAATGGAAGAAGCTGGGCGTGTATTAGGGTGATGCATTGAGCAGATGGTGTGAAGATCCATGTTTTCGAACTCCTGGGGGACAACTGCCTGGATCAGGGAAAGCGTGACTGCAGATGCGTTGGTTGGACTGGAGTCGAAGGCAGCCGGATAGGCAGCCTCGATCTCACGCCGGACGATCCTGGTAACATCGGCAGTGTTGTTGGGACGAGGAGCGTCGGCACAGGAAGATGCCGCTGGGGTATTGGGCAGATGGGCAAACTGCTGGTCAATACGTCGGCTTTTAGCGAGTTCCAGGCGGGCACTTTTTTATAACTGCATCCACCGTCGCCACGTTCTTGCAAAGAAGCAAGTTGATGGCGTCATCGGCAATGCCTTTGAGGATGTGGGAAACCTTGTCTGACCCAGTCACGTGTGCGTCAACTTTGCGGCACAGAGCCAAGACGTCCTGAATGCACGTGATATAGGGCTCTGGTGACGTCTGCACACGGCCGGAAAGCGCCTTCTGCGCAGCAAGTTGGTGACCGTAGGGGTTGCCGAACAAGTATCGAAGCTTTTGCTTAAGTGAATCCCAACTGGTGAGCTCATCTTCGTGCGTCTGAAACGAAACTCGAGGTGTGCCACCGAGGTAAAAGACTACGTTGGCGAGCATGATAGTAGGGTCCGACCGGTTATTGCGGCTGACGTGTTCGTACAGGCTGATCACTGGATCAGCCTGTACGACGTCTTCCCCATGTTTGCCCGAGAATACGCCAGGTTCACGGGGAGTGGGGGGAGAGTGATGCAGGTCGTCGAAGTGGCAGCAGGTGTCGGAGCCGGCGGAGTCGAGTTGTCGTCGCCGGGAGCCATGAAGGAAGGCTCGACGTACCATCCACTGCGAAGCTCCGTGACGAGGTACAGGGAACGTCCACCTCCACCAGATATGTTACGTAGGAGGACACAGATGAAAAGCTATATACAAGTATATTTACAAGAAAATACGCTTGGCTTGGCCAAGAGGAAACAGCCCGCGCTAGCCTCTAATCGTCGTCGTCGTCTTCACACCGCTCACCTCTTCGTGATCGCAAATACTGTTCCTTTGCAATATCTGAAACTTGTTAGATTAAATGTGCTTTTTTCACGCTTGTCGACGTTGATTTCGAAAAGGGTATTCTTGCTAAACGCAGCTGGCCATTTCCCTTCATGACCTGCATACTAACCTCAACCTCAATTGACCTTCCGATTGATGCCATATTCCTGGATTTCGCTTAAGCATTTGACATGGTTCCTGATAAACGTTTGCTACTAAAATTGTCTAGGTTAAATTTACACCCCGATGTGGTAAAGTGTGTTGAAGCGTTCTTGACTAACCGCTCTCAGTTTGTCTTCGTTCATAACCTTTATTTAACATCAGTCGTCCCGCAGGGGTCCGTCTTAGGACCGCTTCTTTTCTTAATACATATTAACGATCTACAAACGTATGTATCATGTAACATTCGTTTGTTTGCAGATGACTGTATAATCTACCGCATAGTTACCAACACACTTGACCACATATTCATCCAGAACGACTTTAATTATGTACAAGAATGGTATAACTGCTGCCTAATGAACCTAAATCCTAACAAATGCAAACTTGTGTATTTCACTCGCTGCCGTAGCCCCTTCAGATTTACCTATTTCGTCACTAATGATCGAATGGAATCAGTCCAATCATTCAAATACCTCGGTGTCACTCTAGCTTATCTGTCCTGGCGCTTGCCCACTACTAACATAATCTCAGCTGCTCATAAATCACTGGGATTTCTTAGGTTTCTTAGGAATATCAATTCTAAAGTGCGTTACGTAAAACGAGTTCGAAGCCAGACTGCTGCATATTTGCTCATGGTGCGTTCATTGTTCCCGACATTGAGGATAAGTTTCAAATGGTTGGATAGGTTCCTTCCTCCGCGTGTGCGAGACATGAAATAGTTTCCTCATATCTGACATTCCTGTAGACAGTTGTTGCATGCAGTCTACATTTACTTAACTTCTCAAAACTCAATGAAAACTTAAGCGCTGTCAATCTGAATGATGTCTGTGGTCTTACGTGCCAATACCGCCGTTTGATTATAATGCACGCCGTAGTGGGGGACCCGGGAATAATTTTGACCACCAGCAAATCTTTAAGGTACTCCCAATGCACGGGAGACGGGCGTTTCTACGTTACGTCTCCGTAGAAATTTGGCCGCCACGGCCTTGACTCGATCTCACGTCCTCGTGCTCAGCAGCGAAACAATCTAACCGTTAAGCCACCATGGCGGGCCGTTTTCAATCTGTTATGTAGCTCTCAGCTTTTACCGATGCAAAAGATGCAAAACATCGGGGGAGGTATTCTGTAAGAGTCCACCTAGTGGACTGTCCATTTCGGCCGTTCCTGATTGGCTTGGGCCACCCGTCTCCTGCTCGCTCATGCAGCCGCATCCAATCAGCAGCGGCCGAAATTGACAGTTCACTATGTTGACTCTTACAGAATACTCCCCCCCCCCCCCGTTTAAGTATCATTTTCAATAGACGGACTTATTTCTCGCTTGGAAGGGTTTTTAAAGGCTTCCTGCCGTTTCATAAAATAAGTTGTTTGTCTGCGCTTGGTCGTGCCCTCTTTTTTTCCTGCGCGGACCGTCAATAATTCGAGCACAAACCAACTACTTTGCGAGAAAGTATTACTGCACCGCGAATGTGTGAAGTCAGCCGGCGGCTGCGCTTAGCGTGTTCGACAGGTGATGTCGCGATCAGAGCAGACCACCACCATAGCACTGCACGTCAGTTGCGTGCTTATAACATCCGCTGATATTTTAAGAAATAAAATTACATTTCACTCTTTTCCATTCAACAAATAAAAAAAATTCGCACAATCTATACTTACAATGACACGATCCGAGTCCATGATCGTATGCAGCCTGTGGGCGATTGTGATCACCGTGCAGTTGGTGAAGTTCTCCCGGATAGTATTCTGGATTAGAGCATCAGTCCTGCAAGACATGGCCAAAGAATCTTTTGAAAATTGGCGATGGCCAGCGATTCTACAAGCTGGTGTCAATCAGCGAATAAAAGGCATTCTTCGGGTGCCCAAAAAATCAAATTCACTACCTCGGGGTTGGCCGAGTGTGCTTGGAGTTATTGAAAACATGTTTTCAATTGTTGAATGCGCACACAAAGAACAGACATTTTTTATAAACACTGCGTATATTGTAATTGGCAGCAATAACGCCAATGCGTAAAAATGTGTCGTACATTCGCAGCCATAATCGTGAGGGGCGCTAGCTTAAATTCGAATGTTGGAGTCAGTGCATAAACACCCGGCAATGTGGACTGAGGGTAAGTAAGTGCAGTAGCTAATTCGTAAAGCGTTATTCGTGAAGGTTCTCTTTTTTCTCTCCTCAATCTCTCTCCTCCTCTATTAGGAACGTGAAGCTAATCACAAATTCTTACTTTCACTCCTAATTATTTTTAAAATTCGGCAAGAAATCTAGGGGATAGTACGCACTGCAGCAATCGATGTTATGAGAAGCATTCTCAAGGTAAGCCTCCATCCAACATCAGTTGGTATCCCACAAAGCATTACCTGGCCGATCATCAGATTTGTATAAGGCGAGCAACTGCCCGTCTTTTTTCGACGCGAGCGTGCGCGTAAAGACAGAAACAGAATGACGACGATGATAGTATGATGGCGTAGCAGAACGACAAATGTGTGTTTTTTTTTCTCTTTGCTCTGGCGAAGAAACTCTACAATCTGTCCCGTTGTGACATGGGCCAATACAGAAGGCCTCACGCTGTTACACAATGCAGCGCTACGAAGGAAAGACTACACACGGAATATGGGCGCTGGCCAGGAGGCGGTGCAGTTTAACACAGCGTCTAATGCAGCAGAATGGACAGGAGTCAGCAACCGTCCATTTCACTAGAAATGTATGAATGTGCATACCTTAAAATGACAGGCAACCGCTCAGTACAAAATGCGGGATACCCCGCTGATGGAAGGATTGGCTATCGTATCGGTTAAAGCGAGCCATGTTTCTTCTCATTAAACGTGAATTTATATTTTTAATCCCTCAATAAAAGTCACGCCAAATGACCTTTGGCACCCCACGCGGCAGAAAAACACGAAGATGCAAAAGACGTCTATCACGTGACCATCTGTTAGTCTACGTGGTTTCTTGTCTTCTTATTAGTATTGAAATGTAGTACTCTTTTTACGGTAATAACTTTCTATAAGTTACAACGTGCACGCAGGCTGGCAGGGCACTGCCTTCACCTTCTTTTTCGACGAGTTGGTTCGGCTCGTCGGTCGACCGAATAACGAAGACGGGGGCCAGCCCGCCATGACGTAGGCGTGTACGCGGGGTAAAACGCGGTACACACGAGAGAGGTCTGTATAAAAACGCAAACTTATTGTTCCATCTTTTTATTTTCGAATGTGGCTGGAAAGGTCGAAATATAGGTGCTTTACCTCAGTTGCATTTTAGCCTTTGAAAGCAGAACGATGGGCGGCTTTCACAATTTGAGAGGCAGCATATCGGTAGCACCCTCACTTCTCAGCGTTGCTGGAGGAGGGACTCTTAATTTTTTAGAACCTGCTCAGATTTTAAAATTCTGCTTACAAAATATCCACACGCTTTCGAAACTAACCACTGCACGTGTAATTACTAGCGTGGGTGAGCTTTGTGTTCCACCATAACGAACTAGGCCCTTAAAAACCGGTTGTCCCTTTAATTATATACATGTGCAATTGCGCGTGGAAGTAATATAAGTGTTTTTGTACTGAGCTTTTTTCTTATGGTTTTGTTTTCGCGGTTTTCGTTCTTTGTACAGAATTCACAGGTGTGTTCACTTATGGTTCAGTTGATAGACAGCGCTTGTGTCATTTCCCTGTTTGTGTCCACTTTCCTGGCCTTTATTCATTTCAGCATTATTGTGCAACGGGTAATACTTCTACATGGAGATAGAGTAATTGTCCAAAGGAGAGATATGGCTGGAGGAGACGACACACATAAGTCTCCTTTGTCCGTATCTCTATGTTGCACAGTTACTCTGTCGTTATCTACCAACAAGTCCAAGTTCTTCATCAGCTACATTTACTAATTCTCCGTTATTACAATTTAGTTGATACAACATTGAAAGTACAGAGGTACACAGGAAGACAGAGACTTGAAATGATGAAGAGAGGTAGAACAAGGAGCATCGCTGGAGCCAATGTTTCGACAAAGAGAAGGAGATGTTTTCTTGTCAAAACATTGGCTCTAGTAAAATTTCTTGTTCTATCACTATTTACAATTAAAAGACAGCATTATTGCTCTTGCTGAAGTATTATGCATTATGGAATAAAAATTATCAGTGTGAAATGTCAGGAATGTGAAATGGCTTGTGTATTTTAATGCTTCAGCGAAAGCCAGAAAAACAACATGTAGAGAACCGCATTCTTATTTGTCACTACCCAGTTTGGCCAGCTTCATTCAGAGCTTGCACTTTGTTTCATTAATGACCACTGGAATTCATTAATTGAATTGCTTCGTGATCTACTTATGTTTAGAGATGTTGAACTTGTTTTAATGGAGCTTAACATATTGCGTGTAAAAAATATACAATGACATTTTAAGAGGCTTGTAGTTGACTAGCAGATCACTTGATGGTATGAGCTCTGGTTTCCACTGAGCTTCCATGCACAAATCGGATGCACATTCTTTTTTTTTTTCATTGCTTGGATTTTCATAAACATAAGTGCGATTTCTTCTTTGTCGACGTTCTAGTCGTGTTGTTGGACCTAAATGTTTACATTTATTTGTATTGGTATCCATGTCACAGAGACAGCTGAATTTTTCTTGTAAATTGTGACTTGGTAGGACTAAGAGCATTTGTGCAAATTTGCTGCAGGTACACTCTGGTGGCTCCCGCCCCTGCATCATACCACCACCGTGTCCTGACTACATCCACTAGGGGGTTCGAAGCCTTTGGCGGCTCCTGCCACTGCGTCCTGCCACCACCGTGTCTTGACTACGTCCACTAGGGAGTTGGCAGCCTTCGTAATGATGCCAAACAGGCTGGAAGCCGACAGAAAGATTACGGTAAATACATGTAATTAAGTGGAAACTTCTTGAGTGAAGTGGCTTGCAACCATTTAGCAATGAAAGAATTAACTGCGAAGCAGTTTAGACTCCCTGCTATCGGTGCAGGAATGCTCAAGTCTATGCATATTAGACAAAACGCGATGCAAATTTTGAAACTAGTAGGAGACTACCTGTACAATTTTTTTTCTTGCTTAACACAAAACTGCTTTGATAAAGCTTTAGCAATTTAAAAACAATACAGTGTACTCTCATACATGGTATTGGGCATAAATTTACTAGGAATGCCTCAATAGTAAGTATGCCGATAAACTTACACCAAAACTCACTTTTTTTGCTAGTTCGTCGTCATCTCTGTGCACTGCTGCATAATTTATCTTCCTGCAACCAGTTTTTGCATGCAGCACAAGTCCTGAACATGTGGATTGCATAAATTTGCAGCTTTTGCTGTAAGCCAGTTCTATGAAAATAAAGTTAATAGGCCATTTTGTCCATTTTAATGACCCATAATAAACTGAGCAGTGGCTAATAAGCAGTTAAATTTTCGGTGTAAGGCCTCTATTTATTGTCCTGAAAAATTTGGCCCCCTTAATGAAGGAACCAATTTTTTGGTTATGCCTTTTATGATGCATAGTTTGGTGCGTTACACAACATCTCACTTAGTGCTTGCGCCAGTAAAAAAACTTTTAAGTATTTCTTGAAATTAGCATTTGTCCTATATTGAAGGGCCCCCAGTTTTTCAAAACGAAATTTCAAGTGGTCGTGTGCCAGGTCAGGACAGCTCGCATGGAATAGCCTACTTACACAAATAGGGAGGGCCATACCCGCCGTGGTTGCTCAGAGGCTATGGTGTCGGGCTGCTGAGCACGAGGTCGCGGGATCGAACCCCGGCCACGGCGGCCACATTTCGATGGGGGCGAAATGCGAAAACACCCGTGTACTTAGATTTAGGTGCATATTAAAGAACCCCAGGTGGTGGAACTTTCCGGAGTCCTCCACTACGGCGTGCCTCATAATCAGACAGTGGGTTTGGCAGTAAAACCCCATAATTTAAATTATTTTAGGAAGGGCCAAGTACACTTGACTTTATGTTAAGATACTATTATTGATCTACAAAAGACAAAATGAAACATTCCATCCTATAAGCAGCTCTTCACATTCATTTACACTTTTGCACATTTGTATACCTCAAGTCTGGTGACTTGTGTCTGTTTTCATTATCTGCTATGTGCCGATGGTAAACTTCAGGTTTGCCCTATGGTGAAGAATATTTTGGTGCTTATAGATATGGATCTCTGTTTTTCAGGTTGTCTCGAAATTTTACCCAAGCCGTGCCACACACTCGGGCCAGGCCTCTTGCAAACGACGTATAACCAGGCTCAACGCATGAGTGTCGAGTGATTCCGGAGATCAAGGCAACCTGCTGTGCAACCAGCTTGCAACCTTTGGTGATCCCTCTACATGTTCCACCTATTTGACAGCTGTACCTCAGCTGCCACCGATCCAAACAGCATCAGCTGTGGTTACTCATCGAACCATGGATGAATGTTGGGGTGGAGTGATTTGAAGAGACATTCTATTTGTGTCTTCAACTTCTTAGCAAATACTTGTGTTATTATAATTCTTATGTGTCTTTAGTACCTAATTTTTAATGGTTCCTTTCTATTAGAATTCTCACCGATTCCTGCTATTATATTGTACGTCTGTCTTTGTGCCTAGTTCTTCGTAGTTCTTTTGTACTTGTGTATGTAATTGGTAGGTTCATAATTCTTGTTATACAGAGGGGTAAAATGCAAACTTAAGGCATTTTTTTTTCATTTTGATAATCTACAGCACTGCAAATTGTTCAAGAAATGTAACCTAACGTGGGCTCTGGTGCAGGAAAAATTTAAGAGCAATATAGGGTACTTATTTCAAACACCCATTATTTTTGGAGAAGTCAAGACTATAGGAGCACAGAAAAGAAAATATTAAACTAGAGAAAGATGAGTTCCCCTCATAAGTCTCATAATAATGTGACTTCCTTTCACTGCAAAGATACCAGTAATACTCGCATACAAGATTCGAGACACGAAAGCTATGATGCCCTTGGCATTTCTCAGTGCCTATTTGCCACACTGACGAATGTCAAAAGCATCATAGGTTTCATGCACACATTGGTTGTGTTACACTTTTGAGTATTGCATTTCTCAAACACAAAGGTTTACAGCAGTGCTTTAAATAGCAAATGCCTTTCCTAATTTATTAGTGCAAGAGTAACAGTACAGATCATGTAAAAATTATTTTACAGACTATACGTCCATGGATGCAGGCTTCTGATGACATAGCAGTGACGTGGTCGTGGGATGAATGTCTTTATTTCAGATTTAAATATTGGGTTCCAGGTCTGGGTTAGGCTCCTATACTGAGTAGTCTAGGTCAGAGCCCATTTACTAGAGAAAGTGAATTAAACTAGGAATTATAAACATCAAAAGATCTTGTTTAGGACACTAATGTGGCAATCAGCAAGGTTCTTTGGGCATTCATTTCCAAATTTGTGAGGATATATTTTGACTGGTTTCATTATTGTGAGAACAAATATTTGTTTATTGTCACACTAGAGTTGGCTGCCCCCATTTGTATAAAACCCCTTTACAGGCTAAAAATTCAGAGTGTTACCCTATTTACTCTCATAATAGAGACCTTTAGCGTGTCCGGTATTCGGACAAGCGCGGGCGGTTTTCCGGTTTAGTGGGGGCGTCAACGTGAGCGGCCAGATTGGTGGCGCCAGCTGGTGGCGCAAAGCTCAACCCCACAAACACAGAGCTAATTACTATATTCTGCTTAGCTGCTGGCGTAAATTTTCGACAGTGGCGTAATCGTGTTCACAATTACGCCGCTGCCAAAAATTTGCACGAGTGGCGAAGCAGGATATGGTGAGTTACTGCAGTTTTAGCTCTGCGTTTGTCTGGTTGAGCTCTACAACACCAGGCGGCTTCACCGCTCACGTTTACGCTCCGACCATCCGGTAATCCGCCCAAACCACTCCCGTTTACCGGAATAGCGTACAAGCTATAAGTCTCTAATGATCGCACTTTTTTGTAAAAAAATTTACTCAAATTCAGGGGTGCGATCATTACGCGGGTTAAATTTCCCGCAAAAAGAAAAAAAATTTCATCTGGCATTTGCTACGGAAAGACAACAGGTTACCAAATAGGCGGCTGCCGCTGTATGTAGTGCGGGACACAAAAAAGATATGCTGGCGGGCAGAGCAAGCCGAACGAGATTTTTTTTCTTCTCGCGAGTACATTACGTGCATTCAAACAGTTTCTTCCGTATCAGTAATGAATAATATCGGCAAGTTTGTGGCAATAACATAGCCATGTCGACTTTGAGGGGACAGAAACAGATGGGCGCACTTAGCTGCCAGTGACATAGGAACACATGGCGGGCATGCTGCGGAAACTGCGGCATTTGTCTTCAACACTATCCTAATACGGCACGTTTCGGTTAAGGGTGGGCGAATATCTTAGCTGCGTTACAAACGTCGATGAATGAATAGGGTACACTTCTAACGTATCAGTGTAAACGTGGCTGCTATCATTGCCGCTCGCGATTTGCTGCATGCCCACGAGTGCAGACGAGAAGAATCGAAAGACGCCTTTTTTTTGTTGTTTTTGTAGACCACAACCATTATAAAGCCTACACATAATAAAGGCAAGTTTGGTTGTAGCTTTTTTTTTTGTCATAGAAGTGTGGAAAGTGATGAAAGGAATGAAATGGGGCATCTGCTTACGAATGTCGGGTGCGTGCAGACCACTTGGTTTGTCTTGAAGAGTCGTTCGCATAGCAGTCGACAGATGGTAAGCGCGATCATTATTAGCTAGACTTGGCACATGACATATCGCTGCGGCAAGTTAGGGGTGCAATCATTACACGAGAAATAAAAAAATCTAATTTTGCCGACAAAATTTAGGGGTGCGATCATTACGCGAATGCGATCATTAAGCGAGTAAATACGGTAATAGGCTGTTTTTGGTTTTGCGCACTCAATGTTAAGGGATGCAAATGGTGACATACAACAGAATGCAAAAATGACTAAGGATTGCAAGCAGGGTGCGGGGCTTTTTAGGCAGATACGTGCCTGTGCTATTTATAAAGCTACCCATGGTATGCCTGAAGGCATTTTCTAACACTTTGGTAGAATACACTGACACCCACTTATTAAGGGGAAATACTCCTCGAAACAACTTTTTTATATATTTGTACTAGAGATTTGAATATACTGTCATTCATAAAGTGTTTTATCAGGTTTGAATATTCATTGATTTTTGTGTAGCTGCTGTTTTTTAGTTATGTCCTACACAGTGGCAAAATATTTTGTGGGCACTTTCTTGTGTATAAAATTTTCAGAAATAGCTTCATGCTGTATCTTATTTAGCTGGTTGTATACTGCAAAGTGGTGATACCGATCGAAACGGCTTGTACAATTACTGGAACTATGCAAAAAAATATTAGGCCACTTTAAATAATTTTACAGATTGCAATTTCAATTAGATATCAGCATTCTGCATCTTTTGAAGAGTATGTATGCCAAATTTCGTTAGTATAGGACAATTATAAGTGCATAAGGTTATTCTCATGCTATTCTGAGAAAAAGTTTTTGATGTATATTCAATAATTTTTCTTCACCATAGCATGAGACGTATGCAAGATTAGTAGGCAGGCCTGTCTGCCTGCCTACTAATCTTGCATACTTCTAGTAACTTGACATGCTGTTTGAATAGATGTCGGCACTTTGCCGTCTACAAAGAGCTGAGTTAGCTACAGCACACTGCTTTTTGTAAAAATTTAGTACACAAGAAGGTGCCAGCAAAGATCACTGTATTTTCCCATTGTGTAGGACATAACTCAAGAAGCAGCTAAAAAAATACTAATGACATATATGAAATCTGCATGAAGAATTCTACAATTTGCTCTCTTTCCAAGCCTCTAGTACAAATAATAAAACTGTTTCCAGTAATATTCAATCAGCAAAACATGCCCCTTGCTATAGTGACCTACAACATAGCGACGCAAATTGAAGGCAAGTCCTTTTGTCGAAGCGACTCTGGGCTGTCTTCCCAAGGGCTTCTGTTAAACACTGTGAATTTTCCTGCATTTGCCAGAAGTGCAATACGAAAATGTTTGTGAATGTGCAATTGGTATTGGCACACTAACAGAAAAAAAAGACAGTTCTGTGACATGCAGAATCGACTATAACTTTGTTCGGCATTTACATTTTCACTCCATATCTTTGTTTTGTGTTTTGTACTGAGTGTTTCAGCAGAGACTACCACTAAAAATTGAACATAACTGCTTCATGACAATGCGGCAATTTTCGCTAACAGAAATTGACAGCAGTGGCAGGCATTATAATTACAGTACTCAATAACGTCTAGTTTGTAAGAACTCAGACTAGCACCAGTTCTGAGATACACAACCCAAAAAGACATGATCAAATAGGTTTATCTTCCACACAGAATTGTCCCACAAGGCTTACAAAATGTTTTGTGGCAAAGTAATATCTGCAACAGCAAAGCATGTTCCACCAAGTATGGCGATAAATATTTCAGAGCTGTCAATTTGAGGACTCCTACAAACTAACAATACCTTCAGCACTGACTAGCCTCAATAATGGGATGTCAGCCATTTTGCTGAAATTAATAAAAATTTAATTATTGTGATCTTGTTTAAGAAGAAATTTGCCATTCTAATGCAGTTCTAGTCTCTGTCACTTTTGTAAACATTTTCCAAATATTTTTTCAGACTACAATTTTTGGTAATAGAGGTATTCATTGCAGAAAGAGCTAGTCCTTCGTATTTAATAATAAAGGTACTGGTCATTGTAGATTTTCTGTCTTCAACATTTGTTCTGTTGCACAGCTGTTTCTTGAAATCTGAAATGATGTATCCATCTCTTTGTTAGCGATAAACAGGGAAATCTGTCAGTATGTTTGTTTAAAATACAGCTGATCAACCCGATAGTTAGGCTGCTTGCTAATTATAAATTATAACGATAATAGTGCAGGACCTTAAAAACAGAGTGATGCTGACTCACAACTATGCCCAGCTGCATCCACGCAGCTGTGCCATACAATGTGCATGTGTTCAGAAGAGCCAAATGCCCCAGAGAGAAAGCAACAGTAACTCATTGTTTGTCATCTTGTAGAAGCAGATTATGCGCTAGGTGTAATTTATGCTCAGCAAATACATAAATCAGTCATGTCAGGTGTCTTACTTTAGGTTGCAAGTACGAAGTTTTTGTAATTTTGCTTGTTTTTATTTTGTTTCCTTTGTGAGCATGAGTGACTTGGTCGCCTTCGCACATATTCTCAAAACTGTTTCATCACTGGGAATAACGAAATTTAATTTACATATAAAATTCCGAGTTACTAATTTGGTAGGCTTCGAGCTTAATTCTCTCATCTTTTATATGTTTATCTACCAAGTAGTCTTATCGTTCATTGAAGCATATCCACGCAATGCAGAGTGGGCACCCAAATTATAAATATCTGTTCTTGCTTTCTACCCTGCTCTGGTGTTTTCAAAACCTAGCATCGGTGCAATGGCCTGTCTGCACCTGCAGAAAAGTAGTAAAGTGGCTAAAGTTAAAGCTCAACAACATAATTAAGATACAAAGCAAAAATATAAGTTCGTAATTGTCCCCCATAACCAGAGTTTCGCTTTGAATTAAAAAAAAAAGTTGACATCCTGCTGTGGTGTGAGAGTTGCTTTGGGCATCAAGGGGACTGACTATGTAGCACCTGTACTAGTGTACACAACGAAGCAACAAAAAAAGATCGCTCCAGATTGGAGTGGCAGTGGAAAGTTAAGAACAGATGTTTTATTTCATGCACCATTAATGTGGCTTATCATCTGCTCCTGTTGTATGGGAATGCATACATTGGGAAGACAATCCTTTGCGCCATTGTTACCTTAGCGGGACACCAGAGAAAGGTAGAAATCGAGAACAGGTATTCACACTTGGTTGCCCACAGTGTATTACCTGGATGTGTTTCACTCTACAAAAGACTACTGCGGTAGATAATCATAATGACAAAAACAAAAGAATTAAAAGAGGTATGTGTCAGTCATCCGTCCGTGACCTCCAGTGTTTATAGAAACACTTCTTTCTGTATATGTGCCAAGCCGCGGGGAGGCATTACGTAACTCAGTCATGCTTGCTAAGTTAAAGATTGGAATAAGGAAAATCACAAGAACATTGTATGAGTGATTTGTAAATGTGGCACCTAATGTAACTTATTTATGTATGCGCTGAGAACAGATTACAGCCAGTGCATATTGTGCTCTTACAGGATGACTTGTGATGAGTAAAAGAAGCCTTCCTCACATCGTCCTCTTTGTTTCTTTTGGATCTTTCTGCTCTATGTGTATTGTTACAGCTGCGTGCATGCAGCTGGGTATAGTTTGTTTATGTGTTCTGCTTCCTCCCTTGTCCTCATCATTCATGCGCTATCTTTGCCGTAACAAAATACAGCTACCTGTGCTACTTATTTTTTCAACGTGTTTGCGTTAAGGAAAGATTTGTATTAGCGGTTATTTCTACCTGTGAAATTGTCTGTGTCAGCTATT
This sequence comes from Dermacentor andersoni, assembly GCF_023375885.2. NCBI lineage: Eukaryota > Metazoa > Arthropoda > Arachnida > Ixodida > Ixodidae > Dermacentor > Dermacentor andersoni. The sequence goes on along the minus strand of NC_092815.1, from coordinate 225,307,146 downwards.
GTCCTTAGTCTTGCAAAAGTATGTTGCTCAACATAAATAAATGATCAGTATAAGTGTTGCTATATTTAATTCTGTAATTTTGTCAGTTATGAATTATTATACACTGTTGCATGTTGTATGGTAGAATAAAATTTATGCAGAACTTTTTAATGTGGTATTTTTCAGATCAAATTTCATCTCACGCTAACATGCACAAATTGTATAGGAGAAAGTGCCAACAAGAGTACCATAAGGTAAGACAGCTGCTTTTACTGTTAGATTAGATTATCGATTGCCAACCAGTTGTTTTCAGCAAGCATAGTATAATTCATAGATAATGTAATCAAAGTTGGAATATTGTTTTTATTGCACTTCATTATATAGGTCTCCTTGGTATATAAGTGCAGCCTTTCTTATTTGTTATGTGTTGCTTACTTGCTTAGAATGTTAAGTCGTAAGTTAAGTCTTGTAGAACAGGGAAATAGGTTGAACTTATAAATCTTTGACATATTATAGGAGACTTGTGCGGAGGTGAATTGAACTTCTACATGAGTTACATAATATTTCGGGGTCTCATTATGGTTCTGAGTGGCATTGCAGTGTCATGCATATGGAGCTGCAGGCTACATATCAGATATTTATTTAAGACTTGTGCTTGATTGGATATTGATTCCAGTTTAATAGTAATCAGAACTGTCTTGCTTTCATAGTAATTCTGTGCTGACTGGTACATTTGAATTTTACAGAAGACAATAACAAAGATTGATGAAATATTAACTTTTTCTTGCTAACCTGCCATGTGCTTCTTGGCAAGTTCGCTGTGGATTCTTTGTTATCCTATGCTGTATTTTCACAGTAGTCTTCTTGAGAACTAGCTGTAGTCGTGCGTACTTACAGCAAGAGTTTTGACACATTTTGAATAGCAGCTCGACACTGCCATCCAAGAATGAAACGACTTACCTGGATTAGTTACTTCACTTTATTTGCAAGAGACCGGCACCACGCATTAAGGGTAACTTGACACACACTGCTGGAGTCATCAGACTCATCTAGAATAGTTACCTGAATCATTCTTGCAGTGTTCATGTGACACTTTATCTGGAGTCGTCTGACTCATCTGGAATAGTTGACGGACTCCCTCATCACTAGTCTTGTAATCCTTTTGAGAGGATATAGGCGACTACTACACAGAGTATGCATGACTATTGTGTGCGGAGTCACGTAAACACCTTGTATTGAGCACAGATAGTCTCGGGACTCTCTGCCAAAAGAGAGTTCGGGTGTCTCCCACATAGTGTGTCGTATACGTGACGAGTCCAGACTCTTCGAAAAGAGTAAGGAATACTCTTTTTTTTCTTAATGTGTACTATCGCATTTGGCAACCTGTACCATCACCGACTTACAGAAAATGATTGCGCCCGACTTTCCATCCGAGCACGCTCGTGAGCTCTACCGCGTTCTGTTTGCCTACCACAATATTTTTGACTTTAACGATCGTCCTTTGGCATAAACTACAGCTGTTAAACATCGCATTATTACCTGCGATGCCCCCTCCTATTCATCGCCCCCCGTATCGAGTGCCACCGGCTGAGCGTCAAGTTATTCACGCAGAAGTTCGCAAAATGCTTGCCAAGAACATTATTGAACCGTCATGTAGTCTATGGGCGTCACCTGTTGTTCTAGTAAAAAAGAAGGATGGCTCCTGGCACTTTTGCGTGGATTATCGGCACCTTAACAGGGTTACCAAAAAGGACCTGTATCCCCTACCTCAGATTGATGAGGCCCTTGACTGCCTCCACGGTGCTCGCTATTTCTCCTCTATTGGCCTTTGCTCCGGCTACTGGAAGATTGCCGTGGACGATCTTCACCGCAAGAAGACTCCTTTTGTAACACCCGACGGTCTTTATCAATTCAAAATGATGCCGTTCGGTCTAAGTAACGCTCCTGCCACTTTCGAACACATGATGGACTCCCTTCTTCACGGTTTCAGATGTTCCACATGCCTGTGCTACTTCGACGACGTTACAGTATTTTCCCCAAAGTTCGCTGCGCTCCTCGAGCGCCTCTCAGTAGTCCTGGACGTTTTTCGTCGAGCCGCTCTGCAACTCAACGCATCGTAGTGCCAATTCGGCCGTCACCAGATTACCGTCCTTGGACATCTCGTTGACGCGAACAGAGTGAAACCGGACCTACGCAAGATCCATGCTGTTACGCACTTCCCTGTTTTGAACAGTCTCAAGGATGTGCGCAGCTTCATCGGCTTTTGTTCGTACTTCCGCCGTTTCGTGAAAAATTTTGCGGCCATAGCACGACCACTAACCGAGCTTTCGAAAAAGACGCCCCTTTCTAGTGGTGCGATAACGAGGCCTCTGCATTCTCGCATCTAATCGACCTTCTCAAAACGCCTCCCGTTCTGGCCCATTTCGATCCTTCTGCGCCTACCGAAGTCCGATGGCAGCGGTCACGGAATTGGCGCAGAACTGGCACAACGCCAGCGCGGCCACCACCGTGTTATCGCTTACCCCAGCAGGCTCCTCCCACCCGCGGAGCGCAACTATTCCATCACTGAGCGTGAGTGTCTGGCCCTAGTTTGGGCGGTAGCGAAATTCCGCCCATACTTATAAGGCCGACCCTTTTCCATTGTCACGTTCCTCCCTGACGGGTCTGATCTTCTTCTTGTCGTGCCAAAACATCTACGACAGAGTGTGATCTTTGAGATGCATGATGCACCCACTGCAGGACATCTTGGGGTAACCCACACGTACGCCCGCCTCCGCCAGCCGATCACCAGCCGATCACCGTTCCTGTAGAACCGTTTTTTCGGGTTGGATTAGACCTCCTCGGTCCCTTTCCCACGTCATCCTCTGGGAAGAAATGGGTAGCCCAGTAATGTGGAAAGTTGGGCTAGTTGGTGATTAATCATCCTACCTTGCTGGTGAAGCAGCGCACTGACACGGACGCGGTCCTCTTGTGTGTCTTCTCTGTGTCCGTGTCAGTGCGCTGCTTCACCAGCAAGGTATAATGAAATGGATAGCCGTCGCAACTGATTACGCCACCCGATACGCTATCACGCGGGCTCTCCCTACCAATTACGCCACTGACGTCGCGGACTCTCTCTTGCGTGACATTATATTGCTTCATGGCGCCCCACGACCCCTGCGTACTGTCCGTGGTCGTAACTTCCTCTCGAAAGTTATCGCCAACATTGTGCGTTCCTGCTCCACTCAACACAAGCTGACTACCTCATACCATCCTCAAACCAATGGCCTGACAGAGCAGTTAAGCCGTACTCTTACCGATATGCTGTCCAAGTACGTTTCCTAGGACCACCATGACTGGGACATTGCCCTTCCTTACGTCACATTTGCGTATAACTCCTCCCGGCATGCACCGCCAGATTTTCTCTATTTTATCTACTGTACGGTCGCGAACCGACCCTGCCCCTTGACACGGCACTTCCTCCTGCTGAGATCTCAACAAGCTAGTATGCGGGCGACGCCATCGCCCTCACCGACCAGGCACGCCAGCTTGCCCGTAGTCGATTGACGGCCTCGCAAACCACTGAGCAGCGTCAGTACTACGCCCGCCACCGTGACGTACAGTTTTTGCCCGGTGCGCTCGTGCTCCTGTGGTCGCCCTCTCGTGACGTAGGACTTTCAGAAAAGCTTCTTTCGCGATACACAGGGCCCTACCACGTGCTGCGTTAGTTGACGTCTGTGAGGTACAAAATTGCTCCTGTGAGTTCGATATCGTCCTCGACTCTGGCATCTAGTGGTGTCGTGTACGTCAGTAGGCTCAAGGCCTACTACACTGCTTCCTAGTCCGGCCATTAGACGCTCTGGGACGGCGCTTTTACCGCGGGGGTTAATGCTACGGAACAGTAGAGTGCTTTAGGTTAGGGGACGCAAGCGGCTTGCGTCCCCTAAACTAAAGCTCTCGAGTACTTGGGATGACGAAGAGGCGAGCAGTGTGAAAACGACGACGGCGATTAGACGCTAGCGCGGGCTGTTGCTCTTTGGCCAAGTGCGGCACATTTCCTTGTAAATATACTTGTATATAACTTTTCGTCTGCGTATTTCTACGTAACAATATCATAAAAGCATATGTCGTATGGTTTATATCGATGATTTTAGGGGGTTCTGTTGTCTAGCCTTTTGTGCCTAATTTGTGTTTCCCAAATAAGCCTTCAGTTGCGAGTCGGCGCTGCTTCTGCCGCCTTCATTTCTCTTCCGTGTCTTCCGGCGCAGTATTTCAGACTGCTTCAGGGCAAAAGACAACTGCTTGAGTCAAATAAAATCATACCTTCGACATCTACTAAACATAGAAACAAGTTTTATTGTTCCCTTGAAGGAAATAAATGGCATTATTTGCCTTCGATGCTCTTGGGAGGTCTTCAGGTTTTACTTTATTCAACCACTTTTGTAAACAACTGCTAGTAAAGGATGCCACAACCATTGTTTCGAATAGTTATCGTCAATGAGACATCCTAGTTATATAATTTTCCTTTGAAAATCACATGCAGAGCACAGTTTCAGCAATTATCAACGTATTTTGCAAATCACACTTTTTGGCCCTAAGATGCGTACTTGTAAACTGGGTTGAGGGTGTAAGGCGCACACTCGCAACCCCCATTTTTGTTCGCTCTACATCTGTTGCCTCTGGCATTTACTGCAACGAACTTTCGGGCGTCTTTCATCACATAATAAACGACTGGAAGCGGGAAGTGCCACCCTGAGGAGAGCAGGGACGTCTTACGTGGGGCGGTATGCTTACGTTTTTCAGTTATGACTCGTGGATGGTGAATACTAATGTAGCGAAGCGGTGTATTGTATTAAGGGGTGACAATGGCGACGCAGTTTATGTGCAGGACCTGCGCTGCACGAAATCAAGGTGACAAAGATGTGCTGAAAGGCAGCAGCTACAGCGGGACCCGGACGCTCATTTAAAGCAAATCTGCCTCTTCCTCGGGCTTTTCCACGGCCATTGACGCTGTGCGGGGTCGGTTGAGGGCGTGTCTTAACCGGCGGTGCGCGGCAGAGTCGGCAACTCGCTTAAAAACAGCGCGTCGCTACAGTACCCTGCAATTATGTGTGAACGCCGCAGAAAAAAAAAGAAAAACATTGCACAAGCTACAGCGCATACAACTTAATCAAGAGAGAGAGAGAAATCCGCGAATGGTCCGAGCCGATGCAGTCACGAAACGAGTGAGTGCCTAGCCGCTCTTCGCTCGTGGCAGCTCGCACACGCGGGAGGAGTCCACGAGAGGGGAAACCTGACGTCGTAAACCATGCCTTCTTTGGGGTCTCTTCAATAAAGGAAACGCTGCAACTAGACATGGGAAATGTTGCGGATGAACTGGAGAAGAGTCATTTCAAGGTATGGTGAAGTACGCTTCTGCTGTTACGAAACACAGAGCAAGCTTCCGAACGCGAAATTGTGGCGCAGCGCGGGCTGAAAACAAAACCGCATTAACATAGTATACAGCGTCGAGACACATGTCCAGCCAATGAATGAACGCGCCATGGTATAGCTTAGTGTCTATGGCGTTGTGCAAGGTCACGCGTTCGACTCCATTTCGACGGGGACGAATGCAAAAGCGCTCGTGCGCCTATGGATTTAGGTGGGCGTTGCGTAACCCAGGGTGGTCAAAGTTAATCTGGAATTCCCACTAAGGCGTGCCTCATAATGAGATAGCGGTTTTCGTAGCCTAAAGGGCCCTGATTTAATGAAAGTATAACATTTTTGCTTTGATGCGATATGCCCTATGCAATAATTGCGGTGCTAGCCTTCTTCCGGGCTTTTGTCAATGTCGCAAAACTACGCCTCAAACAAGAAGTGGTAAAAGCAACGTTAAGCATCAACTCACCACTTCCGAATTCCACTAAACGCTCAACTACAACATTTGCCGCCGAAATCAGCGCCAATTATCAACGCAAGCAGCATACAAAGTTTTAAAGCGAAAGCTTTACTGGCCGCGAACTTGCGATTTCGCCGTGGCGGTGCTCCGAGGAGGCACATAACGTCACAACGCGCGCCTCACCGCAGATATTTCTCTTTCTCTCTCGCTCCCTAGTCACTACTGCGCATGCACCCCTAGTAGCACCGAGCCACAGGTGTTCCGCCGCTGCGCAGCGCCGCGCCTTTCCGCTGCCGCCATGTGGTATTACGTCACGCCCCGTTTCTCGTCGTTGCGCTCGCCTCCGCTCGCTTCGCCAGCTGCGTCGCATGCCTGATAACATGTCGGAGGATTGAAAAACGGAGCTCGCATGCGCCGCAACCACAGTTGAGGCGGCAGTATGGACGGCGACAATATTGATAAGCAGGTGGAGGCCTGGAATCGACATCGGAACGAGATCAAGAGGAAACGAATCGCCCAGGAAACAGACGAACAGCGCGCCGAACGACTGGCTAAACGCCGCAACATAGCTAGACAACCAGAGTAACCTGGACTTGCAATCAAGATTAACGAAGGCTAACCATGCTACGCCTTAGCTTTCGCTACGTATATCCTGGCATAACCGAGCTGAGTCACTGCCAATTTGCTTACTAGACCCACAGTGCGTGGGATTCGTTCGATTTTTCTTGCTTCTCATTCCATGTTTGGCATAATCGAAGAACGGAACCACCTCTCTTTGTTATCAACATCTTTTATAGGTCTACGCTGCATACCATTCAACGTTTAACTCTTTGGAAAGGAAAAATGAAGCCATGAAGCTTAGGGTATGTTAACTGCCTGTTTTGTTTGCAGATGGTAATCAATGTATAAATAACACAACAGCCACGTACAAAAATATATGGCTACCCGCCTGCAGGATGTGACGAGCAGCTTTGTTCTTTTCGGATAGAATCTGGGTCGCCCAAGAATAAAAAGTTCGTACCTAGGGTCCACGTTGGCCGTTGCCTCATCCATGACGAGTATCTTGTTTTGTCGAAGTACGGCCCTTGCAAGACAAATGAGCTGGCGCTGACCCACGCTGAAGTTGCCGCCCCCTTCGGACACTTGGGCCGAGAGCCCACCAGGAAGATCTTCGATGGAAGCCTTCAGGCGCACCTGCAAGCACGTCCGTCGTGATCAAAGAACCGTGGGGTACCACGCCATGCTGGGGGAACCAGAAACCAACATGTACAAAATATTTTTGCTGACAAGGATACTCTTGAACCCATGAATATTTAATGCGTTATATACGCTGACTCGAAGCTCATGCGCAGGCAGCTTCCTTTATTCGATACGTTGTGTAACACTTTGTTCCGAAAGCGGTCAAATAATGTTGAAAGTTAACTTAAAAAGTTAAATCATGGTGTTTTACGTGCCAAAACCACGATCTGATTATGACCACATCGCAGTGGGCGACGCCGAATTAATTTTTACCCCTGCGGTTCTTTAACATTCCCCAAAATCTAAGTACAAAGGCGTTCTTTTTTTTTTGCATTTCGCCCCTACCAGAATGCGGCCGCCATGGCCAGGATTTGATTTCGCAATCTCGTGCTTAGCAGCCCAACGCTATTGCAAGTAAGCAACCACGACGGGTACGGCGAACGTTCAACATGTTATATTGCAATTATTATAAAATACAAAGGACCCCTTCGAAATTAATGCCCAACAGTCCACATTGTCAAATATTTACTTTTGAAAAGCACTTCGACCATGCAACGACGTACAAGCATAATTTAGACGCGTTTGGATCGTGTATCGCACGCTGAACGTACAGTCATCAATTCAGAAGTGGACAAAATGCTTCGCAATGGGGTCATCGAACCATCAGCCAGCCCGTGGGCTTCGCCTGTCGTCGTTATGAAAAAAAAAAGGTGGTACCTTGCGTTTTTGCGTCAGTTATTGCCATTTAAACATCACCCATAAAGACGTCTACCCACTACTACGCATTGATAACACCTTGGACTGTTTGCACGGAGCTAAATACTTCTATTCCATTGATCTTCGGTCCGGCTACTGGCAGATATCAGTTGATGAAATGGGCCGCGAGAAGACGGCCATCATCACACCTGATGGTTCATATCAGTTCAAAGTCATGCCCTTGGGCCTATGCAATGCTCCTGCGACATTTGCACCTATGACGGACTCTCTTCTGCGAGGCTACAAATGGACCACCTGTCTTTGTTATCTTGACGACGTTATTGTTTTTTCCCCAACGTTCGGCAGCCACCTCACCCGACGCGCTGTCATTCTTGCGGTCTTCTGAAAAGCCGGCCACAACTGAACTCCACGATATGTCAATTCAGGAACCCTCAGATTACCATGTTGGGACACCTCGTTAACGCATCTAGTATACAAACTGATCCGGAAAAAGTTGGCGCGGTTCGCAATTTCCCCGTGCCACATACTTCTGACGTGCGCTGCTTCGTCGGCTTATGTTCTTACTTTCGCTGTTTCGTCAAAAAACATCGCCGACGTTGCTCGGCCTTTGACAGATCTTAAGAACACGCCGTTCGCATAGGGCCCTGAGCAAGCTCACGCGTTGACCGCTCTCATCGAATTTCTGACCACCCCTTCCACACTTGCCCACTTTTCTCTGTCTGCACAAACCGAAGTCAAGGCTCTCATCGACCAGCACGCCAACGACGAGCAAGCGCGGTACGTGGACGTGGCCGAATACCAACGGAACGCCTTCGCAGCGGTCGTCATAGAGGCGTCGACCGGCGCCACAAGGACGGCAGCGAGCGAGAGAAGCGCCGGAGCGGAACAGGCGGAGGAGGTAGCCATCGCCTTGGCCATCGCCGACGCAGACTGCCAAACGGTGCTGAGTGACTCGACACAGGCGGTGCGAAACTTCATCATCATCATCCTCATCAGCCTGGTTACGCCCACTGCTGGGCAAAGGCCTCTCCCATACTTATCCAACTACGCCGGTCATGTACTAATTGTGGCCATGTCGTCCCTGCAAACTTCTTAATCTCATCCGCCCACCCAACTTTCTGCCGCCCCCGGCTACGCTTCCCTTCCCTTGGAATCCAGTCCGTAATCCTTAACGATCCTCGGTTATCTTCCCTCTTCACTACATGTCCTGCCCATGCCCATTTCTTTTTCTTGATTTCAACTAAGATGTCATTAACTCGCATTTGTTCCCTCACGCAATCTGCTCCTCTCTTATCCCTTAACGTTACACCCATCATTCTTCTTTCCATAGCTCGTTGCGTCGTCCTCAATTTAAGTAGAACCCTTTTCGTAAGCCTCCAGGTTTCTGCGCCGTACGTGAATACTGGTAATACACCGCTGTTATATACTTTTCTCTTGAGGGATAATGGCAACCTGCTGTTCATGATCTGAGAATGCCTGTCAAACGCACTAAAGCCCATTCTTATTCTTCTGATTATTTCTGTCTCATAATCCGGATCCGCGGTCACTACCTGGCCTGAGTAGATGTATTCCTTTACCACTTCCAGTGCCTCGCTACCTATCGTAAACTGCTGTTCTCTTCAGAGACTGTTAAACATTAAGTTAGTTTTCTGCAGATTAATATTTAGACCCACCCTTCTGCTTTGCCTCTCCAGGTCAATGAGCATGCATTGCAATTGGTCTGTTGAGTTACAAAGCAAGGCAATATCATCAGCGAATCGCAAGTTACTAAGGCAGAAGGCAGAACGCCGAGTCTTGCAGCTCTACTTATTTTGTGGATTTTTTTTAGGCTTTGCCAGTGAACTGCTATTTCCTCCTTAACTGCAATGAAGATGGAGTCTCACGCGCGTCCGCCGGACTCGGTAGTTCCCGCGGCGGCTGCCTCCAGGAAGCGCAACGGCACCGAGAGTGACTCTGACAGCGACGACACCATGCAGTATTATGTCAGCAGTGAGGATTCCTGTGACGAGAGTTTCGAGCTGGTGCGCAGTCGTAAAGCAAAACGAAGGTTTCTCAGCGCATCCTCGAATTCCAGTGAGTCCGCCGTGAGATCTTCGTGGAATACCGAGGAGCTCACCATCCTGTTCGCGCCAATTCTCGCTACTGACAACCTGAGACGCCTCAACAGGCAAGCCGTGTCTTCACATCTAGAGGCACTGGTTCCGAATGAAATCAAAGACATCAGAGTGAACACCCGTAAGAACGTCCTCGCGATTGACGTAGAACACGCGGCTGCGTTGTATTCTTTGCGCAATGTCACGGAACTTGACGGGATGAAAGTCCGCCCTCATATTCCGCTGGGCAAACAAATCAGTAGTGTCGTAACTTACGATGTTGACGAGACCATTGTCGACTCCGATCTGTCAATCTTAATCAAGCCAGCTACAGAAAACACCATTATCACAAAAGCGTTTCGTCTCGGCACATCATGGTGTGTCAATAATTTAATTAATTTAATTATGGGGTTTTACGTGCCAAAACCACTTTCTGATTATGAGGCACGCCGTAGTGGGGGACTCCGGAAATTTGGACCACCTGGGGTTCTTTAACGTGCACCTAAATCTAAGTACACGGGTGTTTTCGCATTTCGCCCCCATCGAAATGCGGCCGCCGTGGCCGGGTTTCGATCTCGCGACCTCGTGCTCAGCAGCCCAACACCTTAGCCACTGAGCAACCACGGCGGGTCACGGTGTGTCAAAACCATATTTAAAGGCGAATTCCTACCATCGCATGTAAAAGTGGGCCACTTCCGACACGCAGTTCACCCCTTCATACCAAAACCGCTGCAATGCTGGAAGTGCATGAAATTTGGGCATGTGAGTAGTGTGTGCAAGAACACTACCGTCTGTTCTCGCTGCACTGGGCCCCACACCACTAACACGTGCGAGGCCAGTGTGCTGAAGTGCGCAAACTGCAGCGGTCCTCACGATGCATCCTCGAAGGAATGCCCTTTAATTCGCAAGGAAATGGCAATATTGAGGAAAATGGTTAGCGACCACTCATCTCACCGAGAAGCAGCAACATCTATTAGGCGGCGACGATCGCGTCGGCGACGTCAATCACGAACCTCCAAAGCCTCTGCAGAGCGCCAGCCACGTGCATTACCACCCACTCTTCCACCCAGGCCAAACGCAGTCAGCTCAAAGGACAAAGGTGCAACGAACAGCCCTGCTGCTGACGCGTGGCCTGCATTCCCGAGGCTAAATGCTCCTACTGAGCGAAATCAGACTTCTACAGCAAGGGACACTTCGATTGTTCCTGATAAACTGACGGATCAAGATGAACAAATTGTTGCCATGATCAGCTCTCTGGTGAGTGCTATTCGTGTTCTTCTGGACAAGATACAGACACCAACAGCTCGAAGTGCGTTGCAAGTGCTGGATGGCATCAATCCGGTTCTAGCGAGCCTTCAGAAGTCCAGTGTTCTAGTCCAGCTTCTACAGCAGAACCATGGCTCATCGACAGCAACAGTGATCGTTCCGGGATGATGTCAGAAGTGCCTCCATATCCTAATGGAATGCGAGAGGCCTAAGGTCACGTATTTCGGATTTTCGACAGTTCGTGTTTGACTACCACTTTCCTATACTGGTGATCTGTGAACTGAACTTATCAGCCTCCACAAGACTATCAGGATATGAACCTTTTGTTTCAACAACGTGTGTCCGTAGTAGTAAGGTTCTGGTTTACATTCGCAAGGACCTAACGTATTTTTCGCAATCCGTAGCGCCACACGACGGTAACCAATACGTCTGTGTTAGTGTGAAAAAGAAGAGGCTGTCTTTTACTATTATTGGCGTCTACCTATCCCCAACAAGTCAGTTTGACAGCAAAAGACTGGAAGATATTATGGCTGCTACTCCCGGTCCTTCGATAATTTGCAGGGACGCATACATAGGTTTGTGCAGGGACACATACATGAAGAAACCAAGCTACATATCCCCTAGAGCAGATCATCCGCTAAAGGTACAAGAGTACAAATGCCCGATCAACCTGTATAAGCATTCCTTCTTTCCAAAAACTGTACATGATTGAAATAAACTGCCACTCGAAATTGTTACAGCAATGCCATCTGTGTTCGAAACTTTGTTGTCGAAGCATTTATATCTTTAGTTCTAAAATGTGTTTCGCTTCGGACAGAATAGGAGATTAACCTTTCCTGTCCGCGGCTTTTTGCCTTACTAGCTGTTCTTTCTTTTATTACTTCATTATAATAATAATTATTATGAATAATACCATTGCTTTGTATTATGTACTAAAGTGTATTTATATTGTATTTCATAATAACCTTAGGTGCAATGTTGTGTTAAGTACTGTGTTTTCAATATCAATATTTTGCTGTATTGTGTACTAGATGTATCCTTTTGTAACATCAATCATCTGTATTTTCATCATTTGTATATTCCTTCCCCCTACGCTAATGCCCAACTTTGGGCGCTGTAGGTATGTAAGTAAATAAATAAATAAATAAATAATAGCAGGACTTCAACGGTCACCACCATGTATGGGGGAGCTCCAGGATAAATTCGAGGGGCAGGTCACTAATATCCTTTGCATCAGGCCACAACCTGTGTCTTCTAAATGACGGGAGTCCGACATTTCTGCGAGGAACAACGTACAGCAGCTGCCTTGACTTAACTTTGGTGGTGTCACGTTGCCTGACTTCGAGCGTGCAGTGGTTCACTGATATTGAAACCAATGGAAGTGATCATATTCCGACCTATGAGAGAATCGATGGGCTAGACGCCGCATTACCGGATGTATCTCGCCAAATCGACAGGTCAGTCTTTCAATATCGAGTAGAAGACACCTGCAAGAAACATATCGCACGCATATTAGAAGACATAATTGCAGACGCAATGCAAGATTGCACGCGTTGCTTCACACATTCGAAAACGCGTACAGAGAATGACATTGAATTGGAAAGGCTTCCCACAATACGTCGCCGTGCTGAAAGGAGATACAGGTGCACAAAGTCAATTCTTGACCTCAGAGAAGCTCGGCGCATGCAAAAGAAGATAACACGCCGAATGGATAAGCTAGCGGATCAAAGATGGAAATGCTTTTGCGAGTCACTAGACCCCCGCAAGCCATTGTCCCGTGTGTGGCGTACCCTACTCAAAGGCGCACCCCCCTTTGCTCAAGACCGCAGCAACGACACCCTTTTAACGCCCTCGCTCTCTATCAAAACCGCCGTGAGATAGACGTTGCAGAGGAATTTTGCGCGCAAATCACCGGCGCCACAGTTTTAGTCTCTGACATGGCTTTAAGCGACATCCCCGGTCCACGAGGTACCAGTATGGAGGCTCCATTCTCTATGGAAGAGTTAGAAGCTGCTGTGGCGCTCTGTAGGTGTTCGTCTTCACCAGGGCCCGATGGCATAACATATACTGCTTTGCGCCACCTTGGCCGAGAAGCACGAAGAGAACTCCTCAGCCTTTCTAATAGTTCATGACAAGATGGTGTCGTCCCACAGAAGTGGAAACGCAGCCGCTTGGTACCGCTACTAAAAGCAGGAAAGTCGCCGCTCGAACTGGCATCGTATCGGCCTATAGCACTTGCCAGCTGCGTCGGGAAACTCATGGAACGCATTATCCTCATGCGTCTCGAATGGTACCTAGAACACCACAAGATTTACCCTGATTCTATGGCGGGATTTCTACGAGGCCGTTCATCGATTGACAGTGTCATCGATGTAGTGTCATCTGTAGAACAGCAAAAATCTTGGAAACGATTATCAGTTGCGCTCTTTCTGGACGTGAAAGGCGCTTACGACAACGTTTCCCATCAACCCATTCTAGACGCACTTTTGACAATTGAACTAGGAGGGCGAGTATATCGATGGATCAGAAACTTCTTGACACAAAGGTCCTTGTTCGTGCGTACCTAAGATGATCCCACTACCGACCACCACATATGCCGAGGAGTTCCCCAAGGTGGTGTTCTAAGCCCTATTCTTTTCAACCTCGCGCTTCTTGGGCTGGCCGAATCCCTACCGGAAAGAGTGAGTGTCTCAACCTACGCCGACGACATCTGCATCTGGTCATCAGCGGTCACTCGTCTGCAGGATCGCGCAAGGCTGCAGAAAGCAGCAACACAGGCATTTCATTATCTTCACACACAAGACCTTACCATCTCAACAGACAAATGTGCGTTAGTCGCTTTTACACGAAAACCAATGTCTCGTTATCCAGTATGCATTAATGGCCAGCCTATCTCCTACAAGAGAAATCATCGGTTTTTGGGTGTCATTGTGGACCGGGACCTCTCTTGGAGCCCTCATGTTGCCCACTAGAAGAAGAAGCTCACATCTATTGTTCGTGTCTTCAAGTTTATCGCCGGGAAAACATGGGGATCGTCAGTGGGCTCCATGCTACAGTTATTTTGAGCACTTGTTATCGCGTTGCTACGTTATAGTTCTCCCGTGCTTGCTACAACATGCAAGTCAAATCTTCGAGAAATTCAGAGCGTGCAAGCACAGGCACTACGTGTTTGCCTAGGACTTCCGCGGAGCGCCTCAACAGCAGGAACCATTATAATGGATCCAGACCATCCGATCACGACTTACATTAGCACCGACACGCTTAGGGCCCATGTAATCATGCTGCAATCAAGCTCTCTTGCCTGCCTGCCAGAACGGCGACCACAGGCGTCCTTCTCCAACAAGGTCAGCACCCATCGTGCCTGTCTACCATCGGACTTCACACCCTCAGCACGTTAAACCTCAGCTTTGTGGTGTCTAGAACAACCTCAAGTGCGTCTCACGGTTCCAGGGATAAGAAAGAAGACCGACCTGCCTACCTTGGCCCTGAAGCAAGCAGCTCTGGACTGTTTGAACACTTTCTACTTCGACCGAGTCCACATATATACGGATGGCTCTTCCACTCAGACCAGCTCCACCGGCGTGGTAGTTATACCATCACGATCAATTAGCGTCCGATACAAGATTTCTCACATGACAACATCTACTGGATCGGAGCTTGTTGCCCTCCGAGGTGCCGTTGATTACATTAACAATCAACCCGCTAATCGGTGAGCAATATTCTGCGATTCGAAGGCGGCCTTACAATGTCTTCTGTCATCTCTTCGTCACGGGTCGTGTGAACAACTAGTGTCGGAGATACCAGAAATGCACCATCGTATGATAGCGAAACGACACGACGTCGTGTTTCAGTGGCTGCCTGGCCATTGCGGTATCTCCGGCAACGACCTCGCTGACGAAGCTGCTAGGAAAGCACACGAAGGAGCAACCCTTGTTTCTGTACCTTTCTCGCTCACCGACGCAGCCCAACACCTAAGCAAGGTGACATTAGAGAAGTGGCACACACCTGAATTCACCCAAGAACGAATGCATTCCCTCGACCCCTCTATGCAACTGCGGCTGTTACCAGGGCTTCTGCGAAATGAAGAAACAATGCTGTGCCGCTTACGCTTGGGCGTCGCATTCACCAATGCATATACGTTTTTGATTGGAATGACTGATAGCGCTGACTGTAATGCCTGCGGTGCCGAGGAAACTAGAACATCTACTGTGCTACTGCCCATCTTTTGAAAACGAAAGACATGACCTCTGCACAGCTCTCAATCAGCTAGATAGAACGCCGTTTACCTTGAAGAAGATCTTGGGACCATGGCCTCGCATATCGCAGCTACAAAAGGCCACAAAAGCTCTGCGGCGATATTTGAAAGCTACTGGATTGAGTCAGCGTCTGTGATCCGGACTGAGTGACCGAACGATATACCCAGTAGACTTTCTCTTCTTCTTTTTTTAATCTTTCCGTCCCCCTTTTCCTTTCCACTGTGTACGGTAGCCAACCGGGCTCAGTCCTGGTTAACCTCCCTACCTTTCCTTTATCATTTGCTCTCTCTCTCAATTACCTCTTATCCCCAATTCTTCCCAATCCAGGTCTCTGAATACCTCCTGTAAATACGTTGTGAATAGCATTGGAAAGATTGTATCTTCGTGCCTGAGGCCTTTCTTTATAGGGATTTTGTTGCTTTCTTTATGGAGGACTACAGTGTCTGTGGAGCCGCTATTGATAGCTTTCAGTATTTTTACATACGGCTCATCTACACCCTGATTCCGTAATGCCTCCATGACTGCTGAGGTATCGACTGAATCAAACGCTTTCTCGTAATTAATGAAAGCTATATATAGGGGTTGGTTATACTCCGCACATTTCTCTATCACCTGTTTGATGGTATGAATATGGTCTATTGTTGAATAGCCTTTACGTAATCCTGCCTGGTCCTTTGGTTGACGGAAGTCTAAGGCGTTCATGATTCTATTTGCGATTACCTTAGTAAATACATTGTAGGCAATGGACAGTAACCTGACGGGTGTATAATTTTTCAAGTCCTTGGCGTCCCCTTTCTTATGGATTAGGATTATGTTAGCGTTCTTCCAAGATTCCGGTACGCTCGAGGCCATGAGGCATTGCGTATACAGGGTGGCCAGTGTTTCGAGAACAATCTGCCCACCATCCTTCAACAAATCTGCTGTTACCTAATGCTCCCCAGCTGCCTTGCCCCTTTGCATAGCTAACAAGGCTGTCTTCAATTCTTCCGGCCTTAATTGTGGCGTTACTTGCGATACTTCGCCAACGGCCAAATCTGCAGGGAGGCCGAGCGCGTACTGCGAGCGGCCCAACTACAAGACAGAAAACTAAGACTCAAGTGGTTCCCGGCGCACGCGGGCGACGCTTCAGAACACAGTGAGAACCACAATAAGACGGCACACGCAGCGGCACGAGCGCTAACGAACCGCGCCCCGGCGAAAGACCGTCCGACGTGGTTCGGAAACAAGGACTGCATGACGCAGTACAACCAAATCACGAAGGCCTACCACCTGGCTCGCAGGAATCTCCCACCCCCGCACCCTAGGCTGAGTCGAGTAGAGGCTGTACTACTGAGACAGCTCCAGACCAGGTCGCTACCGAGCCCAGGACTGATGCATCGCATCTACCCCGAGACATATCCGACCGATAAGTGCAGAGTCTACCGGAGGGAGACGGCAGATTACACGCACATCTTCTAGGCCTGAGTTACAAATCCAGAAGAACCAAAATGAAGAACGATTCCACCGCGGCTCGACGCAGCCGCGAGGAGCTACAGCCAAGACGAACAGATCTGGGCCGTCAAGCAGGTCATCTGGGCGTTCAAAAGGCAGGGACCTAGCGAGCCGGCAACGGCGAGCGGAGATCCGCGCCGAGTAACGGCGACATCGTAGATGACGTAGGCTCTAGTCGGGGCGCGCGAGCGCCCAACTACAGGCACAAATGAAGTTGGTTTCAATCCAATCCAATCCAATCCACACTGACGCAAGCGGCCACGGATCGACGCTGTTCTCGCCCAACAGCAGAATGGTACCGAGTGCGTGCTAGCTTACGCCAGCATATCGACGACTACATCGATACAGAAATACACACTGACGCCAGTAGTCTAGTCGTCGGTGCCGTCTTAGTCGAGAGCAAAGACAGACTTGAACGGGTGATAGCTTACGCTAGGCGGTCGATGTCAAAAGCGGAAGGCAATTATTCTGCGACCTAAAAGAAGTATCTCACCATCATTTGAGCTACAGCGAAATTCCGCCCATACCTACATTGCAGGCCGTTCAAAGTTGTGAGCGACCATCAGGCGCTCGGTTGGGTAGGAAACTTAAAGGACGCTTCAGGGCGCCTGGCGCGGTGGAGCCTCGGACTGCCAGAATACATCACTGTATTCTACAACTCCGAACGAAAACATTCTGATGCCGACAGCCTGTCTCGCGCTCTCGTGGGCCCGCCACTCAAGATGACCAAGACGAGGATGTCTTTAGGTACAACAACCGCAGACGACTTAGCCGAGCAGCAACGAGCGGACCCTGAACTCAGAAGCGTTTTTGAGTACTTCTAAGGCAAGACCGACGTTGAACGGAGGGTATTTAAATGCGTATTTTCTTCGTTTTCTTTTTGCATACGACGTCCAGGAGAAAAAGCACTTTTCACCGGCCCGCGCGAACTACCTTCTCGCTTTGCCCGCCGTACTCCGGTCAGAAGTGTTGCACGCCCTGCGCGACGATAAGACAGCAGGGCACCTCTGATATTCCCGTACGCTCTCAAGAATACATGTATACAAGTATTATTGGCCACGCCTCACCGCCGACGTGGCCCGCTACGTAAAGACATGCCGTGAGTACAAGCGACGCAAGACACCATCGACAAGGCCAGTGGGTTTACTGCAGCCAGTCGTGCCTTCTTGCCGACCGTTACAGAAGATTAGGATGGATTTGTTGGGACACTTTCCAACGTCGTCTGGAAACAAGTTGACAGTAGTAACCACCGACTACCTTACAAACTACGCCGGAGGGCAAGCCCTGCCCAAAGGTAGCGCGGAATTAGCCACATTTTTCGTCGACAACATCCTGCTACGACATGGTACGCAGAAGTCATTGTTACTGACAGAGGAACGCCTTTCACAGCTGAGCTTACGCAAGCCATACAGCAGTATAGCAAGACAAGTCACCGCAGAACAGTTACCTACCACCCGCAGACGAATGGCCTAACGGAAAAACTGAAGAATACCCTCGCCGACATGCAAGCAATGTACGTCGACGTCGAGCACAAGACGTGGGACGCGGTCCTGCCGTACGTAACCTTTGTTAACAACACGGCGGTGCAAGAAACAACACAGATCACGCCGTTCAAGCTGCTTTGCGAAAGGAACCCTACGACCGCTCTCGACGCCATGCTGCCGCACGTCACCGACGAAGAAAATGTCAACGTCGCCGCTTATCCGCAGCGCTCCGAAGAAGCCCGACAGCTCGCCTGCCTGCGTATCAAGAATCAGCAGAGGACCGAGAGACGAAATTACAATCTTCGATGATGATATGTTCGACGACAGAACCATGTATGGGTTTGGACGCCGACACGCAGAGGAGGATTTAGTGAGAAGCTTTGACGCCGCTATTTCGGGCCCTACAAGATCATCCGACGCATTGGTGCACTCGACTATGAGGTCGTGCCAGACGGCATTTCGGCATCACAGCGGCGCCACTCACGACATGAAATAGTCCACGTCGTGCGACTTAAGCTGTTCCCGCAGCGCTAGCAAACTGTGCGACTTTGCATAGCTGAACTTTGGACTTTCTTTGGACTGTGTCACATTGCACTTTGTAGATTCTTTGCTATTTGGCTACTTTTGTTTCAAAAGTGTCCTTTTGCTTTTCGCTCTCCTGTTAGGGCTCTAGCATATCGACAATGCTTTTTGAGAGTGGAATTGGCACGCGTACTTGTTTAACTTTCTTCGGGGTGACCGCTTTTCACCGTCTAATAAATGTAAGTGCCGAGCGCGGGACGCGCCCCCATATGTCGGAAGTTTCTCGAATGTTTTGATGGTTTTACTTGCTGTCTGTTGTCACCGACGCTTGAGTGATCTGATGGCATGTGCGGCGAGAATTGTGTAGAAGTTTCTGGAAGACACACGGCCACCACTGATTACTCTGGAACCTGCGATGGCTCATGTATAAAAGCCGAGGCGCTTGACCGGGAGATGAGATTTTCGACGGTCGCCAACTGTGGTCGCCAAATAGAATGCGAGTTTTGTCATCCGCAGTTTTACTGCCTTCTTCATTGTCACTACTACGTGGGAATATCACTGGGAACGCCGTCTACGCCTTCGCCCGGTCATCTCCATCACATGTCATTGATCTTGCTGCTGCCATTCAGTACCGCTGAAATAGCAAACAAGCATTTAAGAACAAAATATTGAACGCCCGAATGTACTGAATTTAATCCTGGGGTTACACGTGCCCGGACCACGGTTTCCTTAAGAGGCACGCCATAGTGGGTTACTCCTGATTAATTTCGACCACCAGGAGATCGTTTACGCGCCCTAAATGATCGTGACACGGGCGTTTTTGTGTTTCGCCCCCACACAAATGCGGCCGGTGCCGCCGCAATTTCATCCCGCGACCTCACCAGCGCAACAGCGTAGCCACTAAGCCGGCGGGTGAGGAAAGTATGAGGGTGGCAGTTTGGTTTTCCATAGTAGAATGCACGCAGGGATTGTGAAGGTCCTCATAAATATGTTCAAAATTTCTGCAAATATTATTCTGGCAAGCACCCCTTGTTGCAATGGCACGCCACTAAGAATGCACAATAAGCCCTAAATTCTTGAACGTGCTCAGTATTTCTGCATGCAACAAAACCGCCGATAGGCAAAGTGACAAATCATAAGCGTGACAAACCATAATGTGACATAACAAGAGATAATGAGTGACAAATCATAACCGTTGGCGCCTTCACCTACTTCATCAAATTTCATTAGCAGAATTTTGCGGGCGATAGGCACAAAATAATAACAGTGTTCGCTAGTTTACGCAGCTATTATTGAATTTAGTTATAAAAAAGACGAATTGGAATTCGCGTTTCTGACGCAGAGCTTTACCGCTACTGTAGCTACGAATCCTTGTGAGAAAAAATTAAATACTAAATTTTAGGAGGTATCATCTACTTTAGATATTAGTCGTCCGTCACGCTTAAATACTTCGTGCATATATGGAACACAACTTGAGGAGGAAACTATAAAAAGATTGTATTAATTTATTAGATTGTAGGCCCCTAAGCTTTCAGAAAAATGTAAAAGACGCCTGATGGGCAGGGCTATCATTTTCAAGCTTATGAAACATTTAAAAATCACCCGTGGCAGATAGCACAATTTTTGTCATCGAGCTAGGCTATTCTAACACGCGGGCATTACTAGCACGAGAAATCGGCATGCATATTTACCGAATTTACAGACATTCATTAATTAACTTCTTAATCAGTTACTTTACGGCACATAATGCAATTTGCGAATTTTAGCTGGTCAGCTTGCGAGAGGTATCCGCTTGAATTTAATCTCCCGGAAGACACCAGTTCCGAAATATCACTACCTATTGTGTGGAATGAAATCGATGGGCGTTCTAGTTACTTTTGTGCGCCATTGCATAAAAGAGCGTCTCGTTCAAAAAATGCGCGGACACGAAAGCCCTTCTTATAAGTTGTGAATGCGAAAGCATTGCTGTCCAATTGAACGCCCCTGAACGGTCCTTTGGTGCGGGATACGTTGTCCAGTTTTGCGATTAAGTTGGCGCGAGTCTTTTCTTTTTTTTTACATTTCGTACATTCGCACCGTGCTGCGTGGTCGAATGCCTTAACCACATCAAATTGCAATACAGCGGCAGTGCGCATGCACACATTCTCTTATGGCTGAATAACTCGGGCCGCACGTGGAAGCCTCGACCTGGCGAAACACTCGCTCCCGCGATGGCGCGCCAGGTACTGCGTCAGAGTCTCTGCCTCTCCGCTCGTTTTGCTGTGCTCTACCGTTGCCTAACTTCGTCTGTGGTGTACTGGCGTGAACGGGCACGATCTTGCTGTGGTTGCGGCCGCCGACGATGGAGATGCTGCAGACTCCATAGCGGTATGTGCTGCCCGAGCCAGCACGTACGGTGGGTGTGTCATACACCCACCGATACCTTCACAAGATTGGACAAGCACGGGACCCTGAATGTAGCGTCTGTCACACTCTCGAGACAATAGCCCACGTACTTTGCTTGTGCCCTCAATATTTCATTTCATTTCATTTATTATACCCTCAAGACCACAAGGTATTACAGAGGGGAGTGGGGTAAAAAGAAAGGTTACATAGCAAAGAAAGCAAGTAAGGCAGCAAGTGATGTAGTCATACACATGTGAAGCCCGAAGCGATGGTGTTGATTATGGCCGTACGAAATTGTGCTTGGTCATCAATTGCAGTATGCGGTCGCACGAAGAAAACTCAAATCTACTGTTGACAGCTTGGACTGCCGCCCCTTTTCAGAAGAAAAGCTTTTGGGCGCGTGGAGGAGTGTTGACTGTGCCCAACGTGCCATAAGATCACTTTTGAACTTTTTAAGTGAGACTGGTTTTGACGATCGCCTCTAGAAGCTGGGAGACGTGTAGTCAGTGCGAAATGTGTTCGCGCAATAACTTTTTGTGGCAAGGTTACTTTTTTTATGGACAAGATTACTCTTACGTGTATTGCGTCTCCAGTGCGCATCCGCATATTGGACAACGAGTATATAGTATCTCATTGTACCATAACATAATCACCCGCCACCTACCTATCCCTGTATTTCCCACTTCCCCTTTCCCCAGTGAGGAGTAGCAGGCTAGAGAGGCGCTCTCCAGGCCGACCTCTCCTCCTTTCTCTTCATCAAAATCTACTCCTCCTCCGAGCCAGCAAGCAGCAGCCTGCGGTGCCGCATGCCATGGACGAGAGACCGAGGAAGCAGAAGCGGCCACCAAGGCCGGCAGGGGCGCGTCGCAGCGATGGCTTTTTGCGCAACACCTGGCGCGCTATCACGACAGCAGGTGTCCCGTTTCGCCAGCTCTGCTCCGTCGATGTGCACTGGTAATGCGGCGTCGCAGCCAATAGGAATTGAGATGCCGCTTCGCTGCTACAGAAGCCGACCTTCTCGCTCAAAGGGCCATTTGATGCTTTCGCATCAAATGTAAGTGGAAAAGCAGTGCATTTTTTAGGCGAGCTTTATGGCGGATTTCTCCAAACTGGTTTTATTCTGGAAATTGATTCCAAGTGGATACACATTCTAAACTGACCGGCCACAATACGTAAATTGCAATATGTGTCCTAAAGCAACTAAATAACACGTTAGTGATGTTTCGGTAATTACTAGAATATGTGTTGCAGAACGACAGTTCATTTTCACTAGTTTTATCACAGATTTCTCCAACTAGTTTTATTCAGGAAATTCATTCCATGTGGATACGCATTGTAAACTGACCGGTTGCAATGCATGAATTTCAATATCTGCCATTAAGTAGTTCGTTAAGAAGCTATATATATATATATATATATATATAGTTAGCGATGTCTTGTCAATTAGTTGAATGTGTTTCCATTTCTCTGGCAAATGACGTGCGCGATGAGAACTATGTTATCTGCCATAGTTGATATTTGAAACGTATGTGAAACTTAAATATGATCACTCTGTATATCGGCCCAGTGATGTAATTTACATGCGCATGGAATTCTGAGTATATCTTGCCATTCTGTCTTTATCGAAGTATTCTCGCGGCAATCTGGAATCGCAAGAATCTCACACTCACTGGGCCAAACCGCACATAATGCAGCTACGTCTCTACTGCGTTCAAACCGTTCAGGTTCATTCATAAAGATATATCGAACTTGTCCCACAGAGTCTATCTCCCTACCTTGCGCATACGCCATCCCCACTCAAGACTCCAAGCTTTATTGGTCTATTCGGGAACAATGGTTCCATCCCTTTTGTTCACGTGCATATAGCGCAGCTTCAACGTACACAGTGCGAAGCACAGCACTGAATCATTGTGGCATATTACCTCTTCCAGGGCCTTCCAGAGCTGTTCGTCGCCGTGTTCCGAGAACGGATCCAAGTTGCGCCTTACTGGCCCCGTGAACAAAACCGGATCCTGCATAAGCACACCAGTCACTGAAAACAGCGCTTCACATATGACTCGAAAGCCATGTGTGATTTCGAAATGCTCAATAAAATGTCAGAAAATACTTGAAGAAAACGAAAGGCACTACAAAGAGGCAGACCAAAAGAAGAACATGTACGAAGGACAGGCTTTCTTTTTTAGTCCGCGTCTTTATAGCACTCTTTTGTTTTCTTCAAGTATGGTAAACCAACTCGACCACATCAAGCGTCTGCTGCGTAAAAAAATACCAAGAACGTGAAAAATTCATACGATGACTGCAAATGTATGTATGTATGTATGTATGTATGTATGTATGTATGTATGTATGTATGTATGTATGTATGTATGTATGTATGTATGTATGTATGTATGTATGTATGTATGTATGTATGTATGTTCTAATTAGCCATACGCAGCGAAGTTGAAAACACAAACGAAAGGTTACGTTTGCATTTATTACGCGAGACCTTCATATAGTAGGCCACCTATCTTCAGAGGTTGCAAAAAGTGCCGCGAAGCGCACTCATACGCGTTCAAAAAAACAAACCAAACGCCGCCAGACAGTATATACGCCATTGAAAAGAGAGGAATAAGAGAGAGAGCAAGGAGAGGAAAGGCAGGGAGGTCAATCAGACGAGTGCCCGGTTTTTTACCTTACACTGGTGGTAAGGGAAAAGGGTAAGAGATAGAGGAAAAGAGACAGAAAGCACTGAGGACCAATTGGATGATACACAGGGACACTAAAAGCGGTATCTTAAACCTGTGCACTTAAAGTAGTGTACTAGTGCACGAATCGCTTTTTATGCCAGGGAGGGGTGTAGCCACGGTCCGAGTACCTCTGACAGAGAACGGTCTCGAATCCAGTCGGTGTAAAGTTGTCCTGAGGGAGAGACGTTGCACGTCGTAGCGAGGACAGATACACAATAGGTGCTCGATGGTTCCCTCGCGCCGACAGAAGTCGCACATCGGGCTCTCGGCCATTCCTACACGATAAAAGTAAGCCTTCGTGAGCGCCACTCCCAGCCACAAGCGTCACAGCAAGACTCCTTTGCCAAGGGAAAGGCTAGATGGTAGTTGTAGCCGTAGCGAGGGGTCCAGCGTATGCAATCGGTAATTGAAGGCACTTGAACTCCAGCAAGCTTGCGAAGTTCCTTGGCAGCGTCCATACTCGTAAAAGGTATTGGATGCGTCTGGTTGTCTTCGTGGGCAGACCGGGCAGCCCTGTCAGCAAAGTCGTTACCGACGATGCAGAAACTCACTGAAATATTATGTTGTGTCCTATTTCCAGAGCATGTTGGTGTACTTCCCTGATGTCGCATATCACCTTGTCGTAAGCTCTGTGAGGTAAGGCCGACTTGGTATTGTGAAGAGCTGCCTTCAGTCACAAAATAGTACCCATTTCTTGCTGGGACGTCGGAGACGTAGGTCATAGCGGTATGGAGGGCCACAAGTTCAGCCGATGTAGATGTAGTCACGTGTGACACTTTGAATTTAATTTTAACCGACTTAGCTGGAACGACGAATGCGGCAGTTCAGCTGGTAGTTGAGGTAGAACCGTCGGTATATACATATGCATGCGGTCCTAATATGTCTGGCGCAGTATTAGGAGCGTCAGTTGCTTCAGAGCCGGAGACACATGATTGGCCGTATTTGTAATTCTGGGAATAGTTAAATTCACTTGAGGCTGTCGCAGGCACTCGAGTGGAAATGAAGGTTTCGCCGCCGGTATCACGGTATGAACTCTTTATGAGCGGTAACCACTCTTGAAAAGGTCGCTCGAGGTCTCTCGGCTGGCAAGGAAGCTAAGTGATAGTCGGGCTTCCTTGACAGATGGCAAATGTGCGCTCTGAGAGAGTCGCCAGCTACGTCTGTCTCGCGATGGCAATTCCATACGACGGCACTTGTTTGCGCCTAAAGCCAACCAATTCGGTAGACACACAGAGTCTCGGAGATAAGATGGTTGCCGCCCACTGAAGCCTCGCCAGTGGGCGAGTCACCCAGGTAACAAGGTCAGAGCGCAGGTAACCCAGAACCTAGGTAAGAAGGCCAATAACGTTGTCGATGGCCGAGCCACCTCGACGAAAGTCCGCCAAGGCGTCCGGATGGATGTTTCCACCTTTGAAAGGTACCATTGCAAGCGAGCAATAATAATTAATTCCATCATTTTGCCGACGGAGCTCTAAAACTCAATCAGATAATGTGATAATAAATCAAGCGGATATTTTCAGGTTTTAGAACGGGGATCAAGCGGCTTGATTTCCATTGTTTAGGAACGACGCCGTTATGCCAAGACTCATAGTAGTAGTTGAGCAGCCCACCACGTGCATCATGTCCAGGGTGGCATCATCATCATCATCATCATCATCAGCCTGATTACGCCCACTGCAGGGCAAAGGCCTCTCCCATACTTCTCTAACTACCTCGGTCATGTACTAATTGTGGCCATGTTGACCCTCCAAACTTCCTAATCTCATCTGCCCACCTAACTTTCTGTCGCCCCCTGCTACGCTTCCCTTCCCTCGGAATCCAGTCCGTAACCCTTAATGACCATCGGTTATCTTCCCTCCTCATTACATGTCCTGCCCATGCCCATTTCTTTTTCTTGATTTCAACTAAGATGTCATTAACGCGCGTTTGTTCCCTCACCCAATCTATCCCTTAACGTTACACCTATCATTCTTCTTTCCATAGCTCGTTGCGTCGTCCTCAATTTAAGTAGAACCCTTTTCGTAAGCCTCCAGGTTTCTGCCCCGTACGTGAGTACTGGTAAGACACAGCTGTTATACACTTTCCTCTTGAGGGATAATGGCAACCTGCTGTTCATGATCTGCGAATGCCTGCCAAACGCACCCCAGCCCATTCTTATTCTTCTGATTATTTCACTCTCATGATCTGGATCAGCAGTCACTATCTGTCCAAAGTAGATGTGTTCTCTTACCACTTCCAGTGCCTCGCTACCTATCGTAAACTGCTGTTCCCTTCCGAGACTGTTAAACATTACTTTAGTTTTCTGCAGATTCATTTTTAGTCCCACCCTTCTGCTCTGCCTCTCCAGATCAGTGAGCATGCATTGCAGTTGGTCCCCTGAGGGTGGCATAGGGCAGCGTATATGATGCCATCTGGTCCTGGTGACGAAGAACGCCTGCAGGTCACCAACGCAGCTTCGAGCTCTTCGAGTGAAAACGGCACGTTCATTTCTCGTACGCGTGCCTCAGGGACGTCATTCAGTGACGTGTCAGTAGTGATGACCAGGGAACCAGCAAGCTGTGCACAGAACTCTTCAATCTGCGAGTGGCATTAATAGACGGCCAGAGCAGCAAAGTGCCTCCTTTGATGCGGACATGAGCTAGGGGCCCTAATTACATTCCATGTGTGCGAGAGCAATCTTCGGGCATCAAGCGCCTGACAGAAAGATTTACATCGCTTATCTTCCAATTTGTCCGTTTTGCGCTGGTCTTTTCGTTGTACGCGTCGTGAAGCCCCCAGGTTTACAAGGGACATCGGGCGCCAGTTGCTTTATTTCTGCCTGTCGGTGCGCCGCCCGCAGCCTCTTCAGTTCGGTATCAAAGTATGTTTGCCTTGCTGGCCTTGTAAGCAAGCAAATAAATACTTTGTGGCTTCTGCGATTGCATTTTTTATATTGTATGAAAGGCCTTCCCGGCATGCGTCATTCACATGCTCCTTAAACCTTGACCAATAACTGTATGCAAGACAGGAGGAGAGGAGCATTGATCAACTCCACTAATATTTATGTATGTTGGAATATGGTCACTTCCATGTGTCTCTATGTCCGTAAACAATTGGATGCTGGAGGCGAAGCGCCATGACACCAAAGCCAAGTCAAAGAAGCTACTATAGCTCGTGCCCCGCATAGGTGTATTGCTCTTATCATTCCCACATTACATAAAATGGTCGGCAGCAAAGGAGGCAAGACTCCTGCCTCTGGAGTCAATTTTGGTGCCTCCCATAGCTGGTGATGCGCGTTAAAGTCGCCTGTGCTAACTCAGGTGTTATTGGTCACTAAAGATATTTCCATAAGACTTTTCCTGTCAAAGTGACCCACTGACGATGTGTATGCTCCAATAAGTGTAAACGACAGTCTTCTTTTTGGAATGCAGGCAAAGAAATTGCTTGTCGTCATGAGGCTCTACCGCGTGCGCAACATACGTAAAATTCGTGTGGATGTAGATGATTACTTTGCTGTTCACACCGCATAAATAAATAAATAAATAAATAAATAAATAAATAAATATATAAATAAATAAATAAATAAATGTATGGTAGATGCATCAGACGAAGGAACATAGCCTCCCTTATAAGTAAACACAAATCCAAGCAAATCAGCTAAGCTTTATCAGGAACGCCAACGCAGAGGCGTTCGTGGAGCGTTCGGCGCGTGTTGTAGAGGGTGTATAGGCAATAAGACACATGCCCAAATACATAAGTTACATTTCTTCACGTATTAGGAAGTTTACGTGCCTAACCTACGTTGCAGCTAGCAGGGGTCTTGCAGTCTAATTTTGTAATCGTGCTCACTGCCTATCCATTGTGGGCCCGTTCGTTCTTCAAAGGGTCTGTGGGCACTAGGGTTAAGAAATGACCTCCCCTACCAGGCTCGTACGTACCTTAAATATTTTACTTTAAATACTGTATCTTAAATAATTTTCTAAGTAACTTGCAATCTTTTAAATCATTTCAGAACTTGGTGTTTCCGCTTTAAATACTTTCCAAGGTACCTCGTGCAGAGTGTTTAAGATACACCCTTCGTCACTGTCCTGTGTCGGCGCGCCCCGAGCTTGTCGCGGCGAAAATCCCGTCCCCCATCTCTCTCGCAAGCGTTTGCTGCTTACGGGGCAAACGGGCAAAAAGAGAGACAATGAAGGCGCGGGTTTAGAGGTTCACAGGTAAGAAACCGCCCGCGCCGGGCGGGCAGCAGCCTTACTGCATGCTAAAATTTCTCATTGTTCTTCATGAAAAGAGGTGCAAGAAAGCTGAACGCGACGACTTTTCCTTCTTCTGTCAGTCTCGCCCTGTAAGAGAGGAAATTAACAAGCCATTATTTGTGCTGTAATTGTATTTACGTAGTGAAGACAAGGCTGTCCCTGCGGTTCAAGCACTACGACACAACGTCGCCGTGCGATCGAACGCATCTGCGAAGAACCTCTTCAGTGTCGCAGTGAACGTATTTCAAGGAGTACTGAACCAAAATTATTTTGCGTCATATCAGCAGCTATCGACTCGGAAATTGCGCTAAAAAACAAAGAATGAGGACAAAAAAAGTGACCGTGCGCGTACGTGGGCGCGCGACTTGTTGCGGGAGACCGGTGCGACTGGAGATGTATGCTGCGGGAAGAATGTATGGTGGCTTGCCGAATGAAGATGTGTGCCGGGGGGAGAATGTATGGTGGCTTGCCGAATGAAAGTTTGTGCCGGGGAGAGAATGTATGGTGGCTTACCGAATGAAGCTGTGTGCCGGGGGGAGAATGTATGTTGGCTTGCCGAATGAAAGTTTGTGCCGGGGAGAGAATGTATGGTGGCTTACCGAATGAAGCTGTGTGCCGGGGGGAGAATGTATGTTGGCTTTCCGAATGAAGATGTGTGCCGGGGGGAGAATGTATGTTGGCTTGCCGAATGAAGTTGCGTGCCGGGGGGAGAATGTATGTTGGCTTGCCGAATGAAAGTTTGTGCCGGGGAGAGAATGTATGGTGGCTTACCGAATGAAGGTGCGTGCCGGGGGGAGAATGTATGTTGGCTTGCCGAATGAAATTGTGTGCCGGGGGGAGAATGTATGTTGGCTTGCCGAATGAAAGTTTGTGCCGGGTAGAGAATGTATGGTGGCTTTCCGAATGAAGATGTGTGCCGCGGGGAGAATGTATGTTGGCTTGCCGAATGAAATTGTGTGCCGGGGGGAGAATGTATGTTGGCTTGCCGAATGAAAGTTTGTGCCGGGGAGAGAATGTATGGTGGCTTACCGAATGAAGGTGCGGGCCGGGGGGAGAATGTATGTTGGCTTGCCGAATGAAGTTGCGTGCCGGGGGGAGAATGTATGTTGGCTTGCCGAATGAAAGTTTGTGCCGGGGAGAGAATGTATGGTGGCTTACCGAATGAAGGTGCGTGCCGGGGGGAGAATGTATGTTGGCTTGCCGAATGAAATTGTGTGCCGGGGGGAGAATGTATGTTGGCTTGCCGAATGAAAGTTTGTGCCGGGGAGAGAATGTATGGTGGCTTACCGAATGAAGGTGCGTGCCGGGGGGAGAATGTATGTTGGCTTGCCGAATGAAATTGTGTGCCGGGGTGAGAATGTATGTTGGCTTGCCGAATGAAAGTTTGTGCCGGGGAGAGAATGTATGGTGGCTTTCCGAATGAAGATGTGTGCCGCGGGGAGAATGTATGTTGGCTTGCCGAATGAAGTTGTGTGCCGGGGGGAGAATGTATGGTGGCTTGCCGAATGAAGGTGCGTGCCGGGGGGAGAATGTATGTTGGCTTGCCGAATGAAGGTGCGTGCCGGGTGGAGAATCTATGTTGGCTTGCCGAATGAAGTTGCGTGCCGGGGGGAGAATGTATGTTGGCTTGCCGAATGAAAGTTTGTGCCGGGGAGAGAATGTATGGTGGCTTACCGAATGAAGGTGCGTGCCGGGGGGAGAATGTACGTTGGCTTGCCGAATGAAATTGTGTGCCGGGGGGAGAATGTATGTTGGCTTGCCGAATGAAAGTTTGTGCCGGGGAGAGAATGTATGGTGGCTTACCGAATGAAGGTGCGTGCCGGGGGGAGAATGTATGTTGGCTTGCCGAATGAAATTGTGTGCCGGGGGGAGAATGTATGTTGGCTTGCCGAATGAAAGTTTGTGCCGGGGAGAGAATGTATGGTGGCTTACCGAATGAAGGTGCGTGCCGGGGGGAGAATGTATGTTGGCTTGCCGAATGAAGTTGTGTGCCGGGGGGAGAATGTATGGTGGCTTGCCGAATGAAGGTGCGTGCCGGGGGGAGAATGTATGTTGGCTTGCCGAATGAAGGTGCGTGCCGGGGGGAGAATGTATGTTGGCTTGCCGAATGAAGTTGCGTGCCGGGGGGAGAATGTATGTTGGCTTGCCGAATGAAAGTTTGTGCCGGGGAGAGAATGTATGGTGGCTTACCGAATGAAGGTGCGTGCCGGGGGGAGAATGTATGTTGGCTTGCCGAAAGAAGTTGCGTGCCGGGGGGAGAATGTATGTTGGCTTGCCGAATGAAAGTTTGTGCCGGGGAGAGAATGTATGGTGGCTTACCGAATGAAGGTGCGTGCCGGGGGGAGAATGTATGTTGGCTTGCCGAATGAAATTGTGTGCCGGGGGGAGAATGTATGTTGGCTTGCCGAATGAAAGTTTGTGCCGGGGAGAGAATGTATGGTGGCTTTCCGAATGAAGATGTGTGCCGCGGGGAGACTGTATGTTGGCTTGCCGAATGAAGTTGTGTGCCGGGGGGAGAATGTATGGTGGCTTGCCGAATGAAGGTGCGTGCCGGGGGGAGAATGTATGTTGGCTTGCCGAATGAAATTGTGTGCCGGGGGGAGAATGTATGTTGGCTTGCCGAATGAAAGTTTGTGCCGGGGAGAGAATGTATGGTGGCTTACCGAATGAAGCTGTGTGCCGGGGGGAGAATGTATGTTGGCTTTCCGAATGAAGATGTGTGCCGGGGTGAGAATGTATGTTGGCTTGCCGAATGAAGCTGTGTGCCGGGGGGAGAATGTATGGTGGCTTGCCGAATGAAGCTGTGTGCCGGGGGGAGAATACATGTTGGCATGCCAAATGAAGCTGTGTGCCGGGGGGAGAATGTATGTTGGCTTGCCGAATGAAATTGTGGGCCGGGGAGAGAATGTATGCTGGCTTGCCGAATAAAGTTCTGTGCCGCGGGGATAACGTATGATGGCTTGCCGAATGAAGATGTGCGCCGCGTTAAGAATGTATGGTGGCTTGCCGAATGAAGCTGTGTGCCGGGGGGAGAATGTATGTTGGCTTGCCGAATGAAAGTGTATGCCGAGGGAGAATGTATGGTGGCTTGCCGAATAAAGTTGTGTGCCACGGGGATAATGTATGATGGCTTGCCGAATGAACCTTTGCGCCGCGGGAAGAATGTATGTTGGCTTGCCGAATGAAGCTGTGTGCCGCGGGAAGAATGTATGGTGGCTTGCCGAATGAAAGTTTCTGCCGGGGAGAGAATGTATGGTGGCTTACCGAATGAAGCTGTCTGCCGGGGGGACAATGTATGTTGGCTTTCCGAATGAAGCTGCGTGCTGGGGGAGAATGCATGTTGGCTTGCCGAATGAAGTTGTGTGCTGGGGGTGAATGCATGGTGGCTTGCCGAATGAAGCTGTGTGGCGGGGGCAGCATGTATGGTGCCTTGCCGAATAAAGTTGTGTGCCGCGTGGATAATGTATGATGGCTTGACGAATGAAGTTGTATAGCGCGGGAAGAATGTACGGTGGCTTGCCGAATGAAGGTGTGTGCCGGGGGGAGAATGTATATTGGCATGCCGAATGAAGTTGTGCGCTGGGGGTGAATGTATGGTGGCTTGCCGAATGAAGATGTGCGCTGGTGGGTGGAATGTATGTTGGCTTGCCGAATGAAGATGTGCGCTGGTGGGTGGAATGTATGATGGCTTGCCGAATGAAGATGTGCGCCGCGTTAAGAATGTATGGTGGCTTGCCGAATGAAGCTGTGTGCCGGGGGGAGAATGTATGTTGGCTTGCCGAATGAAAGTGTATGCCGGGGGAGAATGTATGGTGGCTTGCCGAATAAAGTTCTGTGCCACGGGGATAATGTATGATGGCTTGCCGAATGAACCTTTGCGCCGCGGGAAGAATGTATGTTGGCTTGCCGAATGAAGCTGTGTGCCGCGGGAAGAATGTATGGTGGCTTGCCGAATGAAAGTTTCTGCCGGGGAGAGAATGTATGGTGGCTTACCGAATGAAGCTGTCTGCCGGGGGGACAATGTATGTTGGCTTTCCGAATGAAGCTGCGTGCTGGGGGAGAATGCATGTTGGCTTGCCGAATGAAGTTGTGTGCTGGGGGTGAATGCATGGTGGCTTGCCGAATGAAGCTGTGTGGCGGGGGCAGCATGTATGGTGCCTTGCCGAATAAAGTTGTGTGCCGCGTGGATAATGTATGATGGCTTGACGAATGAAGTTGTATAGCGCGGGAAGAATGTACGGTGGCTTGCCGAATGAAGGTGTGTGCCGGGGGGAGAATGTATATTGGCATGCCGAATGAAGTTGTGCGCTGGGGGTGAATGTATGGTGGCTTGCCGAATGAAGATGTGCGCTGGTGGGTGGAATGTATGGTGGCTTGCCGAATGAAGTTGTGTGCCGGGTGGAGAATGTATGTAGGCTTTCCGAATGGAGATGTGTGCCAGGGGAAGAATGTATGGTGGCTTGCCGATTAAAGATGTGTGCCGGGGGGAGAATGTATGGTGGCTTGCCGAATGAAGCTGTGTGCCCGGGGGAGAATGTATGTCGGCTGGCCGAATGAAGCTGTGTGCGGGGGGAGAATGTATGTTGGCTTTCCGAATGAAGATGTGTGCCGGGGGGAGAATGTATTGTGGCTTGCCGAATGAAGTTGTGCGCCGGAGGGAGAATGTATGGTGGCTTGCCGAATGAAGTTGTGTGCCTGGGGGCGAATGTATGGTGGCTTGCCGAATGAAGCTTTGTGCCGAGGGGGAGAATGTATGTTGGCTTTCAGGAATGAGGATGTGTGCCGGGGGGGAATGTATGGTGGCTTGCCGAATGAAGCTGTGTGCCGGGGGCAGAATGTATGCTGGCTTGCCGAATGAAGCTGTGTGCCGGGGGGAGAATGTATGTTGGCTTTCCGAATGAAGATGTGTGCCGGGGGGAGAATGTATGGTGGCTTGCCGACTGAAGCTGTGTGCCGGGGGGAGCATGTATGGTGGCTTGCCGAATAAAGTTGTGTACCGCGGGGATAATGTATGATGGCTTGCCGAATGAAGATGTGCGCCGCGGGAAGAATGTATGGTGGCTTGCCGAATGAAGCTGTGTGCCGGGGGGAGAATGTATGTTGGCCTTCCGAATGGAGATGTGTGCCGGGGGGAGAATGTATGGTGGCTTGCCGAATGAAGCTGTGTGCCGGGGGGAGAATGTATGTTGGCTTGCCGAATGAAGCTGTGTGCCGGGGAAAATGTATGGTGGCTTGCCGAATGAAAGTGTGTGCCTGGGGGAGAATGTATGCTGGCTTGCCGAATGAAGATGTGTGCCGCGGGGAGAATGTATGGTGGCTTGCCGAATGAAGTTGTGCGACGGGGGGAGAATGTATGGTGGCTTGCCGAATGTAGATGTGTGCCGGGGGGAGAATGTATGGTGGCTTGGCGAATCAAGATGTGTGCTGGGGGGAGAATGTATGGTGGCTTGCCGAATGAAGTTCTGCGCCGGGGGGAGAATGTATGGTGGCTTACCGAATTAGGGTGTGTGCCGGGGGGAGAATGTATGGTGGCTTGCCGAATGAAGATGTGTGCCGTGGGGAGAATGTATGGTCGCTTGCCGAATGAAGCTGTGTGCCTGGGGGAGCATGTATGGTGGCTTGCCGAATAAAGATGTGCGCCGGAGGGAGAATGTATGTTGGCTTGCGGAATGCAGATGTATGACGGGGGAGAATGCATTGTGGCTTGCCGAATGAAGATGCGTTCCGGGGGGGGGGGGGGGGGAATGTATGGTGGCTTGCTGAATTAAGTTGTGCGCCGGGGGGAGAATGTATGGTGCCTTGCCGAATTAAGTTGTTTGCCGGGGGAGAATGTATGGTGGCTTGCCGAATGACGATGTGTGCCGGGGAGAGAATGAATGGTGGCTTGCCGAATGAAGATGTGTGCCTCGGGAAGAATGTATAGGGATTTGCCGAATGAACTGGAAAACAACTTGGAAGAAAGAGAACCACTAGTAATGCGGCGACGAGATGCAAGCAATGGGAAGCCGTATTTTGTTTTAATTGCCGATATGCTGACGTGGTAAGCGTACGTGGAATGAATAAATCTTGAGGCTCGATTTTGAAGTGATTCGAGTTGATTGATGAGTTATACTTAAAGCGGGTTAGGAGATGCCTATTCTAATTTCGTCCTGACCAGAGATTCATAAGGTAGTAATTTTACATATTGAGGGCCGTTGCGCAAATTGCGGTTAAAAACCCGATTGTGTTGTTAGGTGATGAAATGATATTCGTAATGTGCGTTGCCCAGGTTAAAACACCAAGAACGGTCACTCCGAGTTATTTGTAGGAAGAAACTAGCTAAAGGTTGGCGTAAGCGATTTTCTATGAGAAAACAAGTGCATTTCTACGGGGGCGGAATGAGACAGTCTTAGATTTGTAAGGGTTTCCTTCCATTAGCCAAAGGTTACACCATTCTTGTACACTTCGCAGGTCGTTTTGAAGAGACGTATTACCGGAAACGCTGTTAATTTTGCGATAAATTATGCAATCGTCTGCAATCATACGGATGTTTGAAGATGCATGTATTGGTAGGTCATTAATGTGAAATAGAAACAGCAGTGTACTAAAGACGCACCATTGAGGAACGCCTGAGGTTACAGTGGTAGAGTTAGATGTTTGACTGCTGACAAAGACTGATTGTCAACGGTTACTTAATAATTCTTAAGTCCATGCTAAGGTATCTGTATTAAGATGTAACGCGGTAAGTTTTAGTACTAGACGCACACGAGGAGCTTAGTCAAAATCTTCGGCGAATTCCAGGAAGATTGCGTCAGTCTGAAAGTTGGAGTCAAGGTTTACAGGCCAGTCGTGAACAAGCACAGCTAGCTGCGTTTCTTAGGAAAACACCTTTCCTGAAGCCATGCTGTGCAGAAAGAAAAAAAAATCGTTAGCATGAAGGAAGTCCATGATATCTGGATTTTTCAGGGTACGCTGGTTAATAAGATGTGACAATAGTTTCATGGGGAGTATTTGTTATCTGATTTGAGCGCTGGAACGGCGTTTCCGTGTTTCCAATCTAAAGGCAGCATGCCTGTTGAAAATCACTGTGAGATAGTAGACAGAGATATGCTACACAAAGATTGTAGTGTTTTTAGAAGTTTTTACGCAATGGTCGTCCGCACCCGCTGACGCTGAAAGTTTGATGTTGTCTATTAGCGAAAGAATGCAATTTGTGGCATGGTACATTCAAAGTTCGCATGGGGAATGCAAAACGATAATACAGTTCCTTGCATAAAAACTGATGCAAAGGCGGCCTTAAACAGGCGAGCACATTAGCGTTGGTTAGGGGATCACCTGAGACACTCGATATGATAATAGTGCGCGTGTCCTGTGGGTTTAAGGCTATTCATAATTTTTTTGGTTGTTCATGAACAAGTTCGGCCCATCAGAATGAAATGATGAGCATTTGGCGTGATGTATGGCTTCCAGATAGGCAGTTTCGGAGATTTTGCACTTATTCCACGAGAGGCATGCTTGTAAACAGCAATGATCCCGTGATTGGGCAAACCCGTGACGCACGCTAGCACACCGTCTACCATGGCATCTGCGCTCCTGTTTCATCTGCTACACTGATTACTACAGCCGATCGAGCCTCCTTGCCGACCATTTCAGCTGATCGGGATGGATTTATTGGGACCCTCTCCGACCGTCGTGACGGAGAGGGTCCCAATGTCGTGAAGTCGTGAATATGTCGTGAAGGAAGAAGAAGTGATCGTAGCGAGCAGCTTCAGCTTCGACCTCTCTGTATTGTTTATTTAATTTTCTGTGATCTCTGCAATCAGTGACTAGAAAACTGGGGGACGTCATCCTCTGCAATGGAGGACCCAAACCCCGCCCAGCAATTGGGTCCTGAACGGCCAGTTCCTTATGCCGGTGACGTGAGTGACCGCTTCGACCCCAGCATGGTCCCGATTGAGTCATCGGATGGCTCCTCTACAGATGATATGGGCTCGGACAGCGATTTCACTGTGGTGTCTAGCCGACGTCTCAAGAGAAAGATACGAAGAACATCACCGACCAGTCCCAGCGACGAAAAAGGCAAGTGGCAAGCAGTCTTACACTATTGCATACGTACCAACCACGACAACAGACAACCTCAACACACTGAACAGGCAGAGCTTATCGGAATATTTTGAACGAACTGTCCATGATCATGTAGAAGAAATACGTATAAACGCTCGAAAGAACATCCTCTCGGTGGAGTCAATACACCGACAGTACTGGAAACACTGAAAAACGTCACTCAGTTGGGAAGCATCCCTGTTCGCGCATTACCCACATACGGCAAGGAAGCGACGACAGGCGTCGTCTACGACGTTGACATTGATATTACAGACACTGACCTGGCGAAACTACTATCCTCGTCGGCTCCTGTGCTCAGCTTTCGCCGTTTTGGACGATCCCGATGTGTGAAATTAGTGTTCCAGTCGGAAACTTTGCCAACACGCGTCAAGATTGGATATGTGAGGCATCCGGTACGTCCTTACGTGCCGAGGCTTTTACAATGCCACAAGTGTATGAAACTTGGGCATGTCAGTGCAGTTCGCAAGGGTGCAGTAACATGCAAACGATGTGGTGGACCTCACGGAGACAGCAATTGCAATGTTGCTGCGAAGTGTCCAAATTGTTCTGGTGCTCACGACGCAACGTCAAAAGAGTGCCCAAAGATCAGGAAGGAAATGGGTGTTCTGAAGAAGATGGGTAGATATCATTCCACGAACAGGAAGCGGCAAGGGCTATCCGCCACCACAGACGCCGTTCACGACACCGACATCAACAGGACCGCAGCCTTCCTCGCGTAGGAGGAACGACAGCTCAAGTGCAGCATCCACCCCCTCCTCGTCTCAGGAATGAAGAAGAACGTGCCTCCAAGCCTTTGTATGCTGCGAAAGTAAAAGGCGGCTCATAATCGGCCCCAAACACATCGGAGACTCAGTGGCCCTCGTTACCATCAAAGTCTGCGGGAACGCCCTTGTGAACCGCTCCTTCACGCACTGAAGAAAATGAAAGGATGGATAACATTGACGTCACGAGTATGTTGAAAAATTTGATGGACTTCATGTGCAGGGTTCTTTACGGCCTAAATACCCCGGCTGCCAAGGTGCCGTGCAGCTACTTGAAGTGGTGGAACCACTGCTAGTGGTTCTTCACTAAGCAAGTATGGCGATGATGTTTGAAGAACGGATGCGTCAATCGCTTGTTATGCAATGGAATGCTCAAGTTCTACGTGGTCGTTTGTCGGATTTCCGACAGCGGGTATTTAAGTACCAATTTCCAGTTATTGTTATCTGTGAACCTAATATGGATTCTTCTTTCCGTATTTCTAGATATGTCCAGATGTGGTCTCGTAACGACCAAACCTCGAGCAAAGTGTTAGTTTGTATACATCAAGATCTGGTGTATTTCAGACATGACGTCCCATCGCATACCACTAATGATTACGTATGCCTTACCATAAAACACAGATGTTGCACGGTTACAGTGATTGGCGGATACATGCACCCGAGAGCAAGGATCGATGGCTCGCACCTGATGTCTCTCCTGCAAGCATCGCAAGGTTCTCATATTGTGATTGGTGACTTTAACGCGCACCATATCCTGTGGGGCAGCACTTCGATGAATTCTCGTGGCAAATATTTGGCCGACTTCATGTGAAGTCAGGGACTAAATGAGCTCAATGACGGGTCTCCTACATTTATTCGTGGCACGTCCTACAGCAGCTGTCTTGACGTAACGTTTGTATCAAGGTGCCTTCTGCCTTCAGCATGCTGATCGACGGATCTAGAGACTCATGGTAGTGACCACCTCCCCACTTTCGTTCACTTAGCTGGTTTCGCCGTTCAGCCTCACGATAAATTCGTCAAACATACGGAATTTTACTTAAGACTTCTGTCGACCCCGCCTGTCAGAGTATGACATCTCCATCCGAAATAGAGGACATCATTGCTTCTACCCTGCGGGACAAAACCAGAGAAATCAGCATACCGAGGCACAGATCATCGGTCGACATAAAATATGAGGCGCTTCGTGCAATCCGTCGCCGCGCGGAACGGCGATACAGAAGAACAAAGTCACCGTCAGATCTTTCGAACAATCGCCGAGCACAACGACATGTTCTTCGGTATCTGGAGAAGCTTGATAGACAGCGTTGGAGGGCATTCTGTGGATCACTAGATCCACGACAGCCTCTATCTAAGATCTCGAGGGTCACACGAAGTCTCCAGGCAACTCCACAACAAAGACACCCATTCCGTGCGGTGACTCTGCATCAACGCCGGACCGAATTGGAGGTAGCAGAGGACTACTGTAAACTCATTGTGGACGCATCTAATGCAGTGACTTCATCCCTTGTCACCATCGCGCCCCCGTCACCTGATGAGCGACTCGAAGTACCGTTTACGATGCAAGAGCTTGACGCTGCGATTTCGGTTTCTCGAACCTCATCGGCACCAGGACCAGACGGAATCACATACGCTGCACTCTGCCACCTTGGCACCGAATCACGACGTCTTCTTCTATCTTATTATAATACAACGTGGGAGACAAGAAATGTTCCAGATTGTTGGAAATGCAGTCGCGTTGTAGCGCTGCTTGAAGCGGGGAAATACCCTAACGAGCTTTCCTCCTACAGACCGATCACCTTAGCCAGTTGCGCCGGCAAAATAATGGAAAGAATGGTCTTGTCAAGGCTGGAATGGTTTCTAGAGAGAAATAATTGCTTTCCTGATTTTATGCATGGATTTAAAAGAGGCCGTTCTTCCATTGACGGTGTTATCGACTTGGTCTCCACTGTTGAACAAGAAGTCGCCGTCGGTTAGTTGGACCTGTTTTTTCTGGATATTAAGGGTGCATACGACAATGTACTCCATTATGCAATCCTCGATGTACTGGAAGATTTAGACGTCGGTGGCCGGCTATATGCATGGATTGTTAGCTACCTCAGTGGCCGCACGGTGTATATGTCGACAAGTGATGGCGACACCGGACAGTACCATATACATCGAGGTGTTCCACAAGGAGGTGTTCTCAGTCCAACTCTTTTCAATGTTGCATTGATTGGTCTTGCATCTGAACTTCCTAGCACGGTGAAGATTAGCGCATATGCGGACGACATATGCATATGGACATCTGGAGCCACCCGTCCCCAAATGCGTGCTAGGCTTCAACGAGCAGCGACAATAACAGCTAAGTATCTGCGGCGGCAAGGCCTTCAATTCTCAACAGAAAAAATGTTCCGTGATTACATTCACGCGAAAACAAATGACCAGGTATCCGATAATCGTTAACGGAGTAGCGATACCTACGGTTACATACCACAGATTCCGTGGCTTAGTCGTAGACCGGGGATTATCTTGGTCAAGACACGTCGCCGCACTGAAGTCAAAGCTGAAGAGTTTAGTTTCCGTCCTTCGTGGAACAAGATGGAACAAGACCGCAGGAACAAGATGGGGCCGCTCGGAGGCGTCATTACTCCAATTGTACTAAGCAGTATTCGTAGGGTATATACGGTACAGCATTCCGGCGCTGTCAAGCATGGGACTTAGCTGTGTGCGCGCGCTGGAGAGCATTCAAGCTCAAGCATTGAGCACATGTTTAGGCCTCCCACGATGCACGTCAACCAATGGAACAATGGCGAAAGCTCGTGCTTGTCCTATTGGGGTATATTTGCTCTGCGAGCCTCTTCGAATGTACCTTCGCGTGTTGACCCGACACAGGCACCATCCTCTGTCATCGCTCCCTGCCACCCACCCAGGTTCCAGCTTTTCAAGGACTATATCGCGCCATCAAAGCGTTTTGCCGTCGAGATTTTCTCCCGCCTGTATTCCAAGAATACCCTCCGTGGGTTCTGCCTAAACATGTCGTTACATTGCAGATACCTGGGATTACTAAAAAGTCATCCCTTGCATCAATTGGTCTCAGGCAACTCACCCTATGGCACATTTCTGCAAAGTACGGAGATATGTACACGTGTATACCGATGGCTCTGTCACACTATATGCCTCCACTGCAGCCTTCGTCATTCCACATATGATCATCGCTCGGCGGTTTAAACTAGACCATAGCTCAACATGAACTGCGGCAGAACTTGTTGCTATCCGAGAGGCACTTCGATTTCTCTCCGAGGAGCTTCCTCACGCATGTACGATATTCTGCGATTGCAAGCGAGCTCTTCAAACGATTGACTGTGTCCTCAGACGGGGCCCGTATTATTCCATGGCTATAGAAATTACAGAACGCCTCGACCACCCAACTAGAAATGGCCAAATTGTCATCTTTCAGTAGATACCCTCACACTGTGGCCTGATCGGGAACAAACAGGCAGACGCTGAAGCGAAAACTGCTTTACATAATGCTTGTGAAGTACGCATTCCGTTCTCACGTACAGACACAAACACTCCATCGCGTAAACCGCAACTCTACGTTAAAACACTGGGCCCAGCCAGATCGACGACACAAGCGATTACACAAATGGGACCAAGAAATGAAATTTCGTACGCATCACAAGCTCAAAAGAAGCCACACGAGCATGGTGCAACGGATTCGCCTTGGTGTCGCATTCACCAACCGTTATAGACATATGAAAGGTGCCAGTGATACTAGCCCAAACTGTGGATGTTGTGAGGTGCCAGAAACACTTGAACATATATTTTGTGTGTGTCCCGCCTACGCGCGAAATCGACAGCAACTTGTCTCTTCCATTGCAAAGATCCATGAGAGACCGCTATCTTACGAGATTCTTTTAGGACCTTGGCCTAATGCAAACAGCGCAGCCCTGGTAACAAGAGCCGCTATAGCTTTTCTCCAAGCCACTGAGCTGGACGCATGGCTTTAGAGAGGCCACAACTCTGTGAATTTGTATATACGCATCTCTTCCTGATACCATCTTCATTCATCAGCCCTTTCCCTCCCCGTCCCTCTTCCCCAGTGTAGAGTAGCAGGCCACAGCAAGTTATAGCTCAGGCCGACCTCTCTGCCTTTCTGTAAATAAATCTCTCTCTCTCTCTCCGACCATACGGAAATAAGTGGACTATCGTGGCGGCGAAGTATATCACCCGCTTCGCTGAAACTAAAGCTCTGCCGAAAGGTAGCGCAGCCGAAGTGGCGAATTCTTCGCCGAGAGCATCCTGTTGCGAGGTGGCGCCCCAGAAGTCCTCGTCGCCCACCGAGGAACGGCATTTACGGCGGAGCTCACCCAAGCCATTCTGCAATACAGCCAGACAAGCCACAGGAGGACAACTGCCTACCACCCGCAGACGAATGATCTTACAGAGTGGTCTTACTGAATCGTTTTTCGCCTGAATGAGACAGTCGCCGACATGCTAGGAATGTACGTCGACGTCGAGCACAATACGTAGGATGCGGTCCTACCACACGTAACCTTCGCTTGCAACACGGCGATGCATGAAAAAAAAGAAAAACAGATCACGTCGTTCAAGCTTGTTTCTGGCATGAACCTTACGAGAACTCACGACGTCATGTTGCCGCACGTGATCGACGAAGAAAATTTCCACGTCGCAGCCTATCTTCTGCGCGCCGAAGAAGCCCGACAGCTCGCCCGCTGGCGCGTCAAGAACCAACACTGGACTGACAGCCGGCACTACACTCTTCGACGACGCTACGTTGAATACCAGCCCGTGATAGTGTTTGGGTTGGAGCCGGATAGGCCGGCTAGAACTTAGCGAGATGCTTTTACGCGCCTATTTCG
Organism: Dermacentor andersoni; assembly: GCF_023375885.2. Taxonomy (NCBI): domain Eukaryota; kingdom Metazoa; phylum Arthropoda; class Arachnida; order Ixodida; family Ixodidae; genus Dermacentor; species Dermacentor andersoni. Next base: position 225,265,167 of record NC_092815.1, on the reverse strand, counting down.
GACCCCACGAGACCATGTGACGCACTGGAGCAATACTCTATGAGGTCGTGCCAGACGGTATTTCATTCTCACGGCGCGGCCGCTCACAACCTTAAATAGTCACTGTTGTGCGACTTAGGCCATTCTACCAGCGCTAAGCAACTTCGGGAATTTGAATGGCTGAGTTTTGGACTTCCTTTGGACTTGTCCCTTTGTTGTTGTTTTTTTTTTTGTTGCTTTGTTACTTCTTCTTAGCAAGTGTGCTTTACGTTTTTCGCTCTGCTTTACGTTTACACAATCGGGAGATGCTTTTTAAGAGGGGGGTATCAACACGTGTACTTGTTTATCGAACGACCGTGTATCACCACCTAACAGATGTCATGGCTCAGCGCAGGACGGACCTACATGTATCGCAAGTTTCTGGAACGTTATCGATGGTTCTATCCGCTTTCTGTTGTCGCCGAAACTACTGTAATCCGACTGCATGTATGTGCGACGGGAATGGCGTAGGACTTTCTTGAAGGCACGCGTGCACCAGTGATTACTCGGGCATGTTCGATGGCTCATGTATAAAAGCTGACGCGCTTGACGCATTCAGATTTTATACCGAATGTGTTTGGCGCTATCGTTGTTATTTGAATGTATCCTGCTTTTGAGGGCATAGGTTGGTCCAATAAAACGCTAGTTTCGGCAATCACAGTTGTGCTGCCTTCTTCACCGTCAGTACTACGTGACAGTATCTCATTTCATTAATGTCGAGAAAGACATCCGTGACACGTTGAAACTACTTATAATAGAACATGACCTTTGCATTGTGAACATTTTTCTAACAAAGCACTCAATGTGAAGGACTGCCTATGTGGTGTTGATGCTTCAAAACAACCTAGAATAACAAATGGGGTGCTCCATGGGCAATATTTGACGCAAACAAAAGTCGAAAAGTGACAAGCTACAAATTACGTAAATTTTCTTCATTACAGATGTTTTTTTCTTTTTTTTGTGAGTGCTACAGGTCTTTCAATAGCTTTTGCTGATTTTCTCAGGACCCACTTTTTCCTGTTTCTTTCATGCACCAACACACATAATTATATTGACACGGATACTTTTTCGAAATTTTGCGAATGTTATCGATGGTTGTGTTGGTTTTCTGTGTTCGACCAAACTTGTATAATGTGATTGTATACGCGACACGAACTGTGGAGTAGTTTCTGGAAGGCGCGCGGGCACCAGCGAATACGCTGGAACTCTTGAGGACTGATACATAAAAGCCGGCGAGCTTGACCCGCAGACCAGATTTTCGACGATCGCCGACCTTGCTCGCCGCTATCATTGCGATTGAGTGTTGCTTTTGCTGGGCACAAGCTCGCCAAATAAAGAGTTAAATTTGTGCCTCCCAATTCTTTCTCTGAATCATTTTTCACCGTCAGTGCCAGGTGACAACCTATCTAACACTGCTTTCTCAATTATACCTTTCACGCCTATTTCTGACATAGTTGGCTGTGCAATGAGCTGCCAAAAATGAAATCGCACAACAGCTTTTCCTAAGACATGGTCTCGTCGTGCAGGTGTTTGCAAAGCAGTCTTGTAGTCAGAGGACGCATGAGCCGCTGATGTCCATATTTTGTGCGCTATCGTTATTTAAAGAAAAAAACAAAACGATTGCGGCAGGCGCATGTTCGTTACTCAAACATATTTTTTTTATATCTAAAGGAGCACACGGATCACTGTGTTGTGATTTCAAGCTTACTGCACAGGAGGCTGTCTTAGGCCGGACTTGGGCGGTTGAAGAGAAAGTAGTACAGCGACAGTGCGCCGCTGAGCTTCTTTCTGTCCAGTGGCTGCGTGCCGTTTTTCTCCGACTAACGCGAAGCGAAGCATTCGCTTGTCAGCGTGTGCCGAAGCGTGCCGACGCATGCCAATGGTTGGGCTTTAGCGCAAGCAACGAGTGATCTGTTGAACGCACAGTGAGAAAACCAGGCGCACACCAAAAGGCCTCCTCGATTTTCCGCTTCTCGCTACCCGCGGGTGGCCAGAGCCAGCCAGAGCGCCTTCGTTTTAGCGCCATAGCGTTAAGGAGCTCGTGTCGCAGGAAAGCCGGTGTCGACGGCGTCCGCGGCGTTGGCCTTGAGCGAAAAATGGCGGAAGGCAATTCATAAATAAAAACAACTTGCAAGATGGGCTGGGTGGGAATCGAACCAGGGTATCCGGAGTGTGAGACGGAGACGCTACCACTCAGCCACGAGTTTGATACTTCAAAGCGGGACAAAAGCGCCTCTGGTGAATGCGGTGTTGCCTTAGAAACTTTCCGCAGAAAGTTATACTGCGGTGTATATCGGTGATTATGAGCATGTAAATTACAGAAGTCGCAGTTAAATGCGTAGCGAAGTACGTTTCCGCTACATTTCTTCTGCGCTTGCCGCTCACGCAGAGCCATCTTGCGGCAAACACAGAAGACCCGCTCTTCGCAATGTACGGCACTGCCCCGACGGCTGGCGCGGCACTCGCCCGCTTCTAGAGGACGATCCAATCGAGGCGTCAGCCCCATGATCGCGTCCGCCTTCAAGGCGCGTTGCGGCCCGGCTGTTCATGCCGATCACGACGTTTGGCTCGCGTAGATCGTTTCTCCCTCCGAGACACCGAGTTCTTTGGTTCGTTCCGCTTGCTCAGGCGCACGTTTCGTCTTTGTGTGACTCAAAAGCATGCCGACCAGTGGGCGGTGCGAACGGGGTGCGATAACGCTATCGCGTTCCACTCTTGAAGGCGAAGCTTAGGCGTCCTCCAATTTTTTCTCGGCTTGCTCCGCCCATTGCGCCACGCACTTCAGAGGGGCGTCCGTTTTACTCGGGCTTGACGGTTCTGGCTACCCGCGGGCTGCCAGAACGAGCCAGTACACGTTTGAACTGGCTGCTCTCTGGAAGCTATCTGGCTAGCAGACGACTAAAAGAGGCGGTGGGCGCTCGCCGCCATCTTTGTGAGGACTTGGCGGATTGCTACGTGGGCGCTCGGGGACCTAAACTTGCCTCGCTCAGCCAACTGACTACCCTCCTTACTTCTAGCGTTACCTTCATAGGTTCTAACGCACCGTTCGGCATTGCGAGGCGGTGCGATACGAGCGGTGGTGAACCATTTGAAGCTTTTGTTTTTGTGTGTGTCCCATGAAGGCTTCTCCGCGGTGGTGAAGAGCGCGCCGCGCTCTGATGCGTGCGTTTTATCTGCATCGTCTTGTGCGCAAGTTCTATACGCTGATTCACATACATTGGGGTACATTTTCGGTTCGTCTTTCTCTCGTGGTGTTCCTTTTCGCATGTCTCGCGTATGAATGCGGCAATATCTTCTTTTTCAGCAGTTAGCGAAGGCGTTGCAGCTAGCCCGCGTTCGCTCCGTCTCTCCGTCGTATGCTTGGGTGGCAGTTCCAAACCGATATGTGCTCGAATTGCACGTCGTTATGTTAAGAATGCAGTTGTTGGGTGATAAGCACACGTACATTAGCCACACGTATGTTAAGTTCTTGCTCTCATTATGGTGGTGACCAATATTGTGAAACTTTTCGCTGGTCACAGGCGGCGTGAATTTTTAGCGCCAGCCGCATCCCCAGCTCGTTAGGGTCGAAATGAGAAGCACCGTGAGCCGAAACAAACTTCCCCAAATCGAAGCCCAAGCAGGCCAGCCCCAGATTTTATGCGCATGAGACGTACCCGATATTCTGCTTTTCATGTCTTGTCAAGCGATGACGTAACGCCAACTTATCAACATCACTGGAGGGCGGCGTGATTGCTGCGATCAGGGATCCTCGACCGATCGCTTTCCGGGATACAGTGACTTGCACGCGCAATTTCGCGGCTTGGCATCGGAAGCATCGGAGGACGTCTCTTGCGCGGTGCAAGGTGATGTTAGCGAACTGCGAGTCCTGTGCTGAGTCGCGCGAAATCTCGCGAAACAGATGATATCCCTGAATGCAACTATGTATCTTTTCAAGCTGGCAACGCATAATCTACCGAGCGCGCGCCGGTCGGGCGCTGCCATGTTGGTGGTATGCTTGCATTTATCCCGCGACCAGCTGCCCCGGCGTTCGATTGTGCAAGCTTTGGGTGGCTTCGGGTTGTTTTTCAATCCTTACCCTCGAGAACGGCAACTAGCTGACTGCCGTGGCAAACCACTTCTGCACTAGCGGGCGCTCACTTCGTTTCGCAGCCTTCCTTTAGCGCGAGCAGCTAGCAATCTGTTGAAAGCCCGTTGCGAGAACCAGGCGCACACCAATCTGTGGTGGGAAATGCGAGCGCAAGCCCCTTGCGGGCCGCGCCAATCCAATTCCAGAGGAAAGAAAAAAAAAAAGGTCGAGTGCGGCACCGCCATGTTGTGAAACAGGCTAAACGCTACCGTCCACTCGTCTCATCAATGTGTTTGGTTAGGTGAAGGTCACCTTTGCCGCACTTCATGCACAAGCAGACTTCTGAAGAAAGTCGCCAAAAGTTTCAATATCAACGAATGGAAAGTGGTAGCTTCTTCAATGTTGAAAGTGCCACATAACACACTTGCACCTATTTTTTAGAAACTAGCACTTCCACACGCCGGTCCCTCGTTCATTTTGTTTCCTGTAAACAGGTCGCCGCGGAACTTCCTGGCCAACTTTGTGGCCGTTCTTGCCACGATGAAGCACAATACACGGCAAAATCACATTAAAAAACACGCCGCAAAATGCTCACAGCAAAAACCAACTACCACGCTTCAATACCCTAAAAAGCATCCACGGTGGGAAAATTTGCAAATCACAATTTCTCGAAATGGCAGAAATTAAATATATCTAACCAATCTAGTTAAATTTATTTAAAGAATACATGCACGCCGAAAAAATGATGGAAAAGGACATGTAAACAAACCCTCGCGTCCATCATTTTTAAATACCAGGGGACGTGGATTTGTGGTGCCATTTCTACATGGCATGGGGCGCTCCTGCGCACTCGCCACTGCATGGTTTTGCTCCACACACTCTGTACTACTTTTTAATGATGAAATAAAATTAAATCGTTATATTTGCTCGATTTACCCTATCATACCTTTCAGCAAAGGTAGCGAGAAGAGCCCTTATGTAATACGGTAAGCAATCCCCCAAGATCTATAGCTTTTTAGGATGCCTATAACATGTTTGTAAGTATGCTGCAGTATGTAGAACAACCGTTGCTACTTTATAAGAGGTTGCAACTTTAACGCACTCCAGTACTCTTCGAAGTGAACTTGCACTTCCTTTATTTTAGCACATAACTTTATTTCACCTGCTGGTAAATGCCAGCAAATGCTCACGCGCTTGTTTAGTGAACTGACTAAAACATACCGCGCCGAACGCCAGCTATACGTCCCCCCCCCCCCCCAGCCCCCCACACACAATCCCTTCTGATATCTTCGCCGTCATGCTTGTTGAAGATTGAAACATTTCCTGAAAATTGTTTGCTAGAGTATAAATTAAATGAATGCAAGGTCTTTTTAATCACATCAATCAGTTTATTTCACGTTCATGCGCAAAAGTCACAGGCTTGCGCGGCACACGCAGCAACAGTCACAGCGCAAGCTGCAGAGGAGCGGCTCCGCATAGGAGCTCCATTTTCGCCCCACGCACTACAGGGTCTTCGCGGCGAAGTCTCTTCGCGTCGCTTTCACGGGAATGATGTGAACTGTCCACCCGGCGTCGACGGCAAGCTGCGGCTGGTCCTGCTCTCTGCACAGTGGTCTGCTGAGCCCCATGTTACCTATGTGCTTCTTCAGCAGCGGTTCGTTCCTTGCGAATAGGTGCCATAGTGAGTACTGAAGAGTAAACACAGATATCCAGGCTACGTAACGCACATGCCACATCCCCTTGCACCTATTACTCGACCCGCCGCAAAGCATGTACAAAGGTTCTCCACAAATACTCGCCAGATGACGCCGTATGGGTGGACGCGGCCCGCACGGGCGAAGACGCGGCAGTTGCAGTCAATGACCAGATGCTCCCGCCCATCGCAGCTTTCCACCTTCGATATGCATCTTCTCCGGAATCCTCGGAATAAGCGGCGATCGCGCTTGCCCTCGTGCACACTAATGCCCGTTACGTCCTTACCGACTCGGAAACCACACTCCTAAATTTTCACGAGGAGGAGCGCACGAGACCGCTTTGCACAATCTCAGCTCGCACCCCACCATGTGGAATTGACCTGGGTGCGTGCGCACTCTGGGAACCCTGGAGCCGCCCAAGACCACGGTGCCCGAGGCCTCACCAAGCGGGCGCAGTCGAGCTCTTACCGAGAGAGCATGCACTCGTTCAGCGAGCTGACCAAGGCATATCGCGCCGACCGCCAGCACCCCAATCCCTTAACAATTATCACGAAATATTACGGCACCGCCTTCGGACCCTTCCCTCTCCTTAATTCCTCTTCCGCATCAACCCGGTAGCATACACTCCCTCCTGTGCTCAATGCACCACGCCCTTACTACCCTTACCCGCATTGTACTTGAATGCCCCTCCCCCGCGGGGCATGGAGCTCCTGACCACCTGGGAGCAATGGGAGGCCCTGCTGCGCTTGAAGGACCGGGCCAGGCAGAAGATCGCCACTGATCGCACACGTCATGGAACTAGTTGAGCTCAAAACCTGTAGTGCACTGGGTGCTTGCGGGGCACGAGGACCTACGTGCCCGAACCACTTGGTCAAATAAAGTGGCTTCTACGTCTCTCTTGGACAGTGGAACTGTACGTTGCCGTTGGTGATGATCATGATATTGATGGTTTCTGGGCATCCCCTTCGAAACAGGGTGGTTACAAATGGTGACGATGATGATGATGATAAAGATGATGGCTTAGTGGCATCCCCTTTGAAACGGGGTGCTTACAAATGGTCACCTAGCCTGCTTATGTTAACCAGGTTCAGCTACATGCAGCATGCAACTTCTATATACAACTGCTACTTGTCGCGACACCTGGTGGAATATAACGGAACTGCGATGCAAAGCTTCTAAGTGTGGACGCTACGCGGCGTGCATGACACATCACGTGTCATGCATGCGATGTGTCATGCACGCACCCGGGAAGACTACAAATGAAGCTGTGCAAGGTGATATAGGCTGGACTAGTTTTGATGTGAGGGAAGCTCGAAGTAAAATTGAGTATGAAGAACGGCTGAGGAATATGGAAGAAAGTGAATGGGCTGGGAGAGTGTTCAGGTATCTGTACACGAAAAACACTGATTCACAGTGGAGGAAGAGAACTAGGAAGCTTACCAGCAAGTATGCGGCCTGTAGGGTGGACAACACAGCAACAAAGAAGGTCAAGCGGAAAGTCAGAGAGGCTGAATTAATCTCATGGGTGGCGGCAATGGAAAAGAAACCTGCCATGAGTAACTACTTAAGAGGAAAAAACGAAATCAGGAAAGAAACCATTTATGATAACTGAAAAGGAAGCTCATTACTTTTCGAAGCGAGATCGGGATGCCTTAGAACACGCACCTATAAAGCGAGATATAAGAAGGAAGAAGAAGCATGTGCTTACAGCGGTAAAGGTAGGGAAACTATGGAGCATGTTTTATTAGAATGTGAAGACGTCTGCCCAGTGGTCGATTTAGGCACCACTGGCCTCCTTGAAGCCCTTGGGTTCAGAGGGAGCAGTGGTAAAGCAAACATTTCCGCAATAGACATTAGTAAGAGGCGACTGGAGGATTGGTGGAAGTAGGGAAACGACAAAAGACGGAGGCGTACAAAAGCACAGTTCGCAATAGGGGATCAGAAAATTTGAGCGTGGTAGTTCATAGTGTTTTTTTTTCTTTTTTCATTGTTTAACCTAGGTAGGATATTAAGCAGTATAGTAGCAAGATCTTGGTGGCGCAACCCACCGCCCCGTTCCAAAGGGGACACTCATACTATCCATCCGTCCGTCCGTGTCAAATGACACGATAGGATGATGATGATGATGTTTTAATGGCATTTCCTTTGAAACGGGACGGTGACAAACAGTCAACTTGCCTGCTTGATTTTATCTGGTATGCCATATACATGTTTCTTTTTTCTAACATCAATGTTTGTACATCTCTATAACCTTTTTCTTCCTCGAGACTTCACTATTTTGCACCAATACCTATGCAACTGCTTATGGCGTGCCACCAGATGTAATAACATTAAATTGCAATCCAAAGTGCGCACGTATAGACGCTATGCGGTGCGCAACTCAGATCGCAAGGAAAGCGGCCTGATACGATGTTAATAATGATAATGATGATTTATCGACATTCCCCTTTGAAACGCGGCGTTCACATAGTGACCTAGCGTGCGTGATTTAATCAGATGTACATTATGTATATATAGCACTAAATTTATTTAAATCTGCCTAAACTTCTTTGTTTTCCTTAGACCATCTTAATCTGGTTTGTACCGCCACCTGTGTATCTGCTACATGGCGTTCTATCTGATGTAATTATATATAACTGCAGCGCAAAATTGCAAGTGTCGACACTACGCGGCGCGCATGTCACATCGCATGTCTCCAGTCGCGCTAGGACTCGTTTACAGGATACTTTTCGTTGCATTCTACCAAGCGATGGCGTGGCTCCGTCGTAGAGTAGCTGACTCCCACACAGCGGGCCCGCGTTCGAGCCCGTAGGGAAGTGGGTATTTGTTTTCTTATTCCACGGTATAGCTGCTACGGACACCGGACATCGGCGGCGGCAGCGGGCACCATCGCCAATCGAAACAGCTATGGGGACCCCACAACAGCTTGCGATGTAAAAGGTCGCAGTTTAGCCTGGAAGGCTACGTGTTGGTATAAGTGCCAAAATGTTAGACTACACGAAGTAAGGTTCATAGTTTTATCTGCCGTCTAAATTGCAGTAAGCAATAACCAAGAGCAGCGGCTGTTACAACGCTGACATATGAATAGCGCCGCCAGCGTGGTGAGAAGCCTTTCATGTCACAGCGTCTCGGAAATGTGAGATTACGTGACCTCCAACACTAGGTGTGAGGGAATATCGCGCGCGTGGAGTCAGCAGCCATTTTGGCTAGCCCTCAGGCTTTGAAACGGTCCGCGACTCATCTCAAAGATACATCCGCTTCTTCTTTCTCTCCTTTGTCCACTGTGTCTTTAGATGAACCACCAACAAGCCTGGCCACACGCTTTGCCTCAAACAATGGCGCGTAGGCCCCCATAAGCAACCAGCAGCGCGGGCAGTCATGTGCAGCCACGGCCGGGCTAGATGATGAGACGTACGCTCACCTGCTTCCGCATCTCCATGTAGAGCTTGCCTGCTCACGTGGCCTCAAACAATTAGACGGTTTTACGTGCCAAAACCACCATCTGATTATGAGGCACGCCATAGTGAAGAACTGCGGAATAATTTTGACCCCCTGGCGTTCTTTGTTGTGCCCCTAAATTTTAAGTATACGGCTGATTTCTGAGGAACCTGCATGGGTTTCCTTTGTAGGAAAAATGTGGAAAAATCGCAAGAGGCAATCGCGGGCGGGTGCTGCTAACCACGCCACCGAGAAAACTCGATACATTGAGCGCAAGCGATAACGGCGGACTGCAGGCCTACAGTCACTGACGTCGTTGTGTGTAACCTCATCAAGAAACACAATATCATAACCAATAAATGAGAAAGACTTTAATGAACCGCCGGCATTAACTCAGCGGTAAATACCGGGCCACGCGTTTTCGCTTCGCTGTTTAACTATCTGTACGGAGTGCTTGGCGGTGGTTCTTTTTTTATTTTCACGGATGTTTTTGCATTGCGCCCTCATCGAAATGTGGCCGCCGTGGCCGGGATTTGATCCCACGACCTCGTGCGTACCACCGCAACACCAAAGCCATTAAGCAACCACGGCGGGTGCTCACGTGATCTCCTGACCTACAACGCCGCGCATCACGCCACCATCCTAATGACCGTGGCACGCGTTTACTAGTATCCGAATCATACAGTGCGAGAAGTGCGATATGACCTATCGCACTTGGACTTTATACGGTGCATCATGGTGAGAGCGACAGCGATAAGCCTATCCTAATTGTCATAATATAATGGTTATTATAGTAGAAGAGACTGAATTTGGCAAGAGAAAACGACGTCTCACCGGCTACCTGACAAGGCTATCCAACCCAAAAGATAATGTCAGCGATTCCTAAACAACATATTTCAGTGCACAGAATACTATGAGGTAGGCTCCCGACATGTAATATTATAGGATACAGGCTTAATATTGTGATAACCATTATCGCTGATCAGAATAACAAATACAAGATCGCGTAACGTACTTTTCGCGACATAGGCGCAACTACAAAACACAGCTTGAATTTATATGAAAATAGCAAAACTGCTATTATTACATTGTTACAGATATAATAGGGCAGATTTAAACACTACAGAATAGGTTATTCTGCGCACCACACAGCCATTCCTAAATTTACACAAAGAAATAACAGGTGAGGGGATACAGTACATGTATACCCATTGCATGAGCTATCTTCAGGGCAGCCCACAGCTTTGATCTCAATTGTTGGTAGAGTACAGTATTATACCGTGCGGGTGAAAAACTTGGGGGAGAACGATATTATAAGAATCTAATGACGATGCTCTGTTCTGTACTGATGCAAAGTATCACGAATCCAGTCATCTCCTTATTGCAATGGGAATGTGATTCAGGGCCTGATGTATATTAAATTAGTAAATTGTCTATTTCAATTTTTTATAGATGGGCACCAAGTAGAATCGTGCTATCTGCCATGTTCATTTTTTTAACATTCTGCTGAGATTTCAAGAAAAGCCAGCTTTTATATTCACACAGTGAGACACTCTTTTCCCGAGGAAATTTCGAATTCCGATTAGGCCCACTTGGTTAAAAAAGTGCTCCATAGTCAATCTGGGGATGGGACTCGAGCTCAGAGCTTTGAACCATCGCTTCTCTGGAATCCCTAAATTTATATGAAACATAAATGGTCGATTACCTGTGGAATTATCGAGATTTTGCTGCGCAGGTCATGAAGACCGATGAATCTGATGTCAACTCCATCAATGAGGATGGGGCCGTCGGGCTCCGTCATGCGGAAGAGTGCGGCGATGATGGAGCTCTTGCCCGCACCCGTGCGGCCAACAACGCCAATCTGCACAGCAAGAAAATCCATTTTGCAGCTAGGGGGCCCAGCGTCTGCGGCGTGTGGTCAGAAGTCTCTAAAGTCGGTTTCTGCTGCCAAGAACGTGGGCGCAAACCCGCACGCACACACAAACTTCCTCGAGCGACCAGTTGATCGGCAATTTTGCGTGTATTCGGGAGCTTCTTTCACGCTTCTTTTAATAAAAACATTTTTATGTAGCATGTATTGAGCAACCGAAAGCTGTATGGGCAGTTCTTCACAGTAGTCTACAATTTTATTGTTTACACTTTTCATTTAATTATAATGTTTGAGAAGCTGATTAAATAATTAACACTATGTAATTAGGCGGAATGCAAGAAGTAATCTTCTTATCTACAAGCGGCGGCAAACAACAATACTTTGGTCCAGCTATGTGGCACTTCCATATCTTTGGGCGAAAATTACGTGGGACGTGTATATTGAGACACTAGACACGTATCACTTTGACTCACACGACATGCGCATAATCAAGCCCAAGTCAAACAAACTGCGAAACCAGTACACGGTAACAAAAAATGTAAACATAGCCGGGCAATTCTAAATATAACAGCAGACCGCAAACATCTCCATGTAATCACATAATCATGCGGTGCTAAAAAAGCACAAGCTGCAAACGAGTGAAAAAGGAACGGCGCTTTATGATGATGAGCCTTATCGCGCAGCGCTAGTGAGAGCAAGAGTAGATGGGATGGCTATGAATCAATGTCCAACAAAACGCGTACTTGGACTCGAGAAAAGTCGCCCCCAGCCGAACGATATAGCTGTTATTGAAGATAACGGGATAGACATGGCAGACAATGACAGCAAAGGGCGTGCGTTTGCTCGACATTGCGAAGCGCTTTTTGCTTCTACACCTGTGCATGCAGAGAGGTTTAAAGAAGAATTTCTTGAGAGAATGCCACGGCTGCACGATGACACCAGATCAGTGTTGGAATCACCCATATCACAAGCGGAAGTAGAAACGGCTATAGATGACCTTGAATCTCGGCAAGTTGCCAGGGCCCGGTGGTCTGAGCGCTTCATTTTACAAGACATTTAAAAAAGAATTGGCTCATGTGCTTACAGTTGTTTTTAATGAGGCTTACCAACTAGATGTCCTGCCGCGGTCATTCGGGGAAGCACGTATTGCATTAATACCAAAGACAGAAGAGACAGAGAAGTTAAAATTGGTGTCCTCATAGAGGTCTATATCACTAACTAATCGTGATTATAAAATCTTGATTAAAGTACTAGGAAGGCGGCTACGGAAAGTAGTTAAGGAATTTGGTTGGTCTTCGTCAAACATGTGGCATCATGGGGCGTTCGATTGTGACTAATATACATAGGATGCGGTACGTGATGGAGTGCTGCGACATTATGCAAGCAGGCGTAGTATTTCTACAGGTCGATCTTGAGAAAGCGTTTGATTGTGTACCTCACGGTATTTTGCTTGCCATCATAGACCACATTAATGTCGGATCCTTCACTAGAGATGGGGTAGCTTTGGCGTATCGGAACTGCACTACGCGTTTAATTGTGAACAAGTCAGTGGGGTGCCCATTAACCTAAAGCGTTCTGTACGCCAAGGCTGCCCCCTGAGCCCCCCCCCCATTGAATATATATATATAGAAACAATGTGCCTAGCGACCATTGAAAACAGCAGTTTTCACGGCTTCAGGTTAAATGCATCGCAAGTTAAAATTTTGGCGTATGGGGATCACGTCGCAGTTTGTTGTAGAGATAAAGAGAGTGTAGCTGCAGCTATCGCAATAGTAAAGGATTTCGGCAATGTAACTGGAAGCCTGGTAAACTGGGGAAAGTGCCTTGGCTTCTGGCATGGAGACTGGCCTTCGACCCGGGTCACTTTCGCCAGCGTCAAGTGGCTGACCACACCCGTTAAATACCTAGGCGTCGCGCTGGAATATTCCAAAAATAACGACGAGTATTGGCAAGAGCAAACAAGAGAAACACAGATAAAAGCGAACAAGTGCAAGGATGGCCATCTGTACATGTTTGCAGGGGCTACAGTTTCAAATCTATTTTTTGTCGCAAAACTCTGGTATGTAATTCAGGTATTGAATTGACCAAGGGTAAACATACAGAAGTTGCAGCGAGTCTTCGCAGTATTTGGGTGGGCTTCGGATTGGGAACGATGCATTCGAACGAATTTGTTCAGAGGAGTTAAAAACGGAGGTTTGGGAATGAGGCACCTCTTTATACGACAGGTCATAAACAGGTTTTTATTTTTCCACGGCTTAAGCCATCCTTTGTTGCGCACGGTGTGCCAAGTGAGGCTAAGGAGCGCGTTACCTGACTGTGTAATCTGTACAGAGAATACAACCGGTCCTGTTTGTAGATTTCTTAACGAAGTTATTTGAAGTGTACGGTTCTTGTCCGTTAGCTATTCAAATGAGTACCTTTTTGTCAGTGAAACGCAAAACTCTGTACAAAGATGCATGTGATGTAGTTCTACCTGTTCCAATGTACACGGCCATATACAGTGGAGGCAAATGGCAAGACCTGCCTAAGCGGGTGAAAAGAATGCAAGTAACGCCAGGGACCAAGTCTTTCTTTTTTGAGCTTCACACGGGTACGCTGACTGTCAGAACCTTTTTAGAATATCGTGGTTTTTTCTTACCGTGAGTCACTTTGCTTCATCTGTAAGAAACCAGAAACTATAGATCATGTATATCTAGATTGTTGGGCGGGGGCCTTCTTTTGGAAGGTACTTCAAAGGACTATCAAAAACGTAGTTCCTCTAGATCCACAGGGTATTAGATAATTATATATAGAAAACGATGATGGACGGCCGTTTGACCTCATTTTGCTAGTTAGCCTTGACTGTCTATGGCACGCCCCTATGGCGGGGTTTCACTAAGATCCGAATGCTCGGCCTGCACGAAGGCTTTTTCGAGAATGTATGTACACATTTGTAGAAATTCAGAAAGCACAAGATTGTGCACCTGGGTAGCTGTCGAGGGTGGTACCCTTGACCGCGCTCAGAGTTCCGAAATAGTAAGCCATGTAAGGTTGGCACTTGGTGCTGAAAACTTACTAATTGATCTTGTTTTCTCGAATGCCATCTGTTGTTTGATATAGTACTACCAATCAGGCAATAACAAAAAAAGGTAATGCGAGCGCTGTCTTCCGCACTGCAGCAGAAAGCAGGATTTAACTATCCACACACGCAAAGAAAAGGGAAATGAAGTGGATGAAAAGATAATGTGTCGACAGTGGGATGCCAACCCGTTACCTTCGCATTACACATTCGTTCCGCGTTTAGACTTTTAAATAATGCTTTCTGCTTTTTAGCACCGCATGACTATGTGATTACATGAACTGATGCTTCTTATCTGCTATGATTCGTAGCACTGCCTAGCTACTACAGCGAAACTGTTTACCTGACGAACCTCTATACATGAGCCGCATGCGGGGCCTCGTAGGGTGGGGGGGGTGAAGGTGTATCTGGGCTGGCTAACGTCCGTACAGTGAACAATAAAATTTACCAACCATTCCTCTACCGGAAAATGGGATAAGCGCTTGCCTGTGTCCTGCTTCCTCGTGTCCTTGTCTTATTCGCGTTGTTCAACCTCGGTTCTAACGATCTTACGAAGGTTGTCCTGCGTGTACGTGACTTCACGGTTAAGTAACCCACAGGCAACGGTGCCGGATTACTTCGGCTTCTGGCTCCCTCAGCTCTGGATCTCCTCGTTGCTGTCCGATTGCCTGGGCTCGGGCGGTTCTAACGGCTGGATCAGCGAGCTGACGGCAAGCCCTTTCACGAGCGAGTTCCCGACGCCACTCGCCAAAGGCTGCTCGTTTCTTAGGGGAACATACAACGCGTCGCAGTCCTATCTGTTTTCTGAGACTTAACGGAAGGAAAATGCAGCCGGCGCAGCGGGCGCGATACCCTTTCCTGCCCTTTCCGTCAGCGGCGAAAGTGAAACGGCTCTGGAATGCAACTGGAATGTTTGCTAATGACTCGCGCTCTGGCGCCGGCGCAGCTGTCACCTCATCAAACCGCCTTTTCCCACAACTGCTCTGTTCTGGGAACAACCGGGTTTTTTCGCGTAATGACAACGCCACTCGTGAGGCAATACAAGCTTCGCTTGAAAAATGACCAACTCTTTCCCTACCACAAATTGGGGGTAAGCGAAGCTTGTGCTGCATGCACCGGACCTTCGTCACGCTTAAGTAACCCATAGGTAAGGGTGCTGGATTGCTTTGGCTTCCCGCTCCTTCAGCTCGGGATGTTCTCGTTGCTGTCGGATTGCCTGAGCTCGGGCGGCTCGAAGGGCTGCATCGGCGCGCCGACGGCGAGTTCTCGTCACCGCTCGTCTAACGCTGCCTGTGCCTCGGGGGAACGGGGAACGCGTGGCCATCCCAACCCCTTTCCTTAGAGTGCACTGAACGGAAAAGAAGCTGGCGCAAAGCGCGCGAAGCCCTTTGCTGCCCTTTCCCTCCCCGGCGAAAGCGAAACGGCTCTGATTGGTTCCGCGCGTGTCGTGAGGGCGCCCCTATGTGGCGGGAATCGCTACTAATGACTCACACTCCGGCAATGGCGCAGCTGTCACAGCCGCTACCCATTCTGCTGCGCTATCTACGCAGATGATGTGGCGCTGTGGATACGAGGACCCAGGAGAAGCATCGCTGCCATCCGGGGCTCTCTACAGAGGGCATTAGAAGCGGTCATCTCCTTCCTCGGTGGCATTGGCCTCTCCGTGTCCCCGGCAAAGACAGAGGCACTACTTGTACACCCGCCAGCCTCCGCACGCCTCTACGTGAAACAGCTGCGCATTGCAAATACCACCGTCCCATGGAAGCGGCAGGTCACGTATTTAGGCCTAACCATTGATCGTCGGCTCTCCTGGATTCCTGCTGCCAAGGCTGTCACCTCCAAAGTCCGAAGAGTGAAGGGGGCAGTGAGCAAGATGCAGCAGCGTGGTCGGGGCTGCACCGTCAAGTGGGCGCTGCGGATGAACCAAGCGGCGGCCACATCCATCCTGCTATATGCCCTGCCGCTGGTTCTATTATCTCCAGCCAGGAAGCAACAACTCGAGAGACTGCACAGGAGTGCAGTAAGGAGCATCCTCGGTCTTCCCAAGCACTCTCGAATTGCTCCCAAACTGGCTGAGGCTGGCGAATGGCCACTGTCGCTGCACATGCTCCAATGTGCCCTTGGGCACATTGACCATCTGCACCGTGCTCCAGATGGTGGGTCTCTGCTTTGCCTGCTGCGGAACCAGCCGCTATCTCGCATGGGGGGGCTCTGTCAGCTATACGAGGAGCTGATTGTACAGCGACCAGTGCCCATGGTCACATCTCCGCCACACGAGCAGCCTCCAGAGGTGCACCTATCCCTGAATGGAGCATCAAAGCGCCGGACGCCAGCAGCAGCACTACAACAGGCAGCTACTGGCAAACTCCTGGAAAAGCTGGACGGCAGGCTGCTCGTGTACACGGATGGCTCCGTGCTCTCCAATGGCTCCGGAGCGGCGGTATGTACCATCCCATCTGAGAGCAGGAGCAGGCAGTGCCGACTTCCTTTTCGCGCGAGCTCCACAGCAGCTGAGCTGGCGGGACTCCACCTGGCTGCAGACCTCCTGGCTGAGGACCCCCCGACAAAACCAGTGGCGGTGCTAAGTGACTCGCGACCGGCTCTCCAGGCGCTCTCCGATCACCATCGACACGGAGTCACTGAGACCCTCCTGAGAGCAAAAATCTCGGCCCTCTCTGCAGTGGGGGTAGCCATCTCCTTCCACTGGCTGCCTTCCCACGTAGGGATCGCTGGAAACGAGGAGGCGGGTGTCCTTGCAAAGGCCGCCCACCACCCGCCCGTTCCACTCACCAGAGCAGTCGCAGCATCGGACTCCTCCAGGCAGAAACTCAAACAGCTGCTCACTTCCAGCCACCCGGATAGCAGGGTAGCTACCAACCGCGCCCCAAAACTCCTCCCTGAGAACGGTCTCTCACGACGGGACCGCTCCACACTCCTTCGTCTGCGCACGGGCTCCGTGTGGACGGCGGCTAGGCTTCATGCCAAGGGACGCATCGCCTCGCCGGCCTGCAGAAGGTGCGGTGACGCCGAGACCCTCGAGCACCTACTCTGCAGCTGTCCTGCATTAGTCCAGGAGCGCGCTCCAGTCACTGCCACCTACCGACGGTATGGACTCCCGGCTACCTCAGAGACACACCTGCTCTTCCCGGCCCGCTACCACCTCCCAGCACTGGCAAGCCTGCTTGAATATGTGTACTCAAACGGGCTCCTAGATCGCCAATAGACTTCGGCCTCGCACGGCCTCCGCCTCGAGCGCCGGCCATCGCCCCTGGATGATGCTGACGTCTGCTGCCTGAAACCTACTCTCCCTTTCCCCCTCTATCCTCTCATCTTTCATTCCCCGCCCCCATCCCCATTACGCTGCGCCGTGCTCCCATATGGGCTGCACAATAGAGCGCATTTTCCCTCTCCCAAATCACGAAGAAGAATAAGAAGAAGAAATCACCAAAGCGCGCTTTCCCGCAGCTGCTTTGCTCTGGAAGCAACTGGATTTTTTGCGTGACCATGACAACGCCACTTGTGAGCCAATACAAGCTTCGCTTGAGAAGGCGGTGCTGCGAGGCCTCGGATATCTGGGCTGGCTAACGTCCGTAAAGTGAAGCAAAACATGGCGGCGCGAGCGCCGAATAGAGTAGCACAAACTATAGTATGGGGAAGACACAAAGTACACGTGTTTTCACCGCGCGCCGCACCTGCGCAGTAGTGGAGTGCACCCGCACTCGCCGCCATTGTTGCCGTTGCGTCTCCTGTCGTCTGCCCTCAATACAATGGCGCAGCAGTTGTGCGGGACAAACAGAGATATGCTCCACGGTAGCCGCCGTGGTATGTAAGAACCAGATTGTGCATTGCAGAGGTAGATCATTGTAAGAGTAGCAACTCCAGCAAAAATGGGAAGACCACGTATTGTGCGCACGGCCGAAGAACAAGCCGGGTAGGACGAGAGGCGTCGACAGCGGAGACCAGACTAGAACGAACGATAACGTGACCGTACGAAACCCGAGAATGCTGCAAGCGACTTTTCCTGCGAGGAACGTCAGCCAGAGCAGATGCGAGAGTCTAGTCGTCGGCGTCAAGCGTAAGCTACCGATGAAGACTGCGCACTGGAGGCCACTTGTAAGCGTCAAGCTAAGTCGTTAGATTCCGCGTCCAAGCTGCAGAAGCGCGAGTTGCCACCTCCTTCGAGTTTCAGCGGTGTGAATTCCAAATTGAAGGAAATATTTTTGGACGCGGAATGTTTCTGGACGCGAAACAACGTCGCTGGTTTATTCCCCCACTATATGAATGGTTCGGCCCAATTTTTAAGAATATTTTTTTTACCGAGTACTGGTGTTGCAGTTTGCTCGTTGTAGTAGTGCAGTCGGCCCAAGCTCTGGAAGACTACCACGCAGTATATTTGCAGCTGTGCCATTTGCCAACGCCATTAGCAGTCAACGACGTCTCCTGCGGTTTCCTCGCAGCCACTTAAGGCGCCGACTTTGCCATTTGAAAGGTTGGTGTCGACTTGATGGGTCCGTTCCCCAAGTCTACTACCGGGCATCGCTGGACTATTTGTTTGTGTGGCCTATTTGACCTTTCAGACAGTGGCGCTCGCTTCGGCTACATCAGCTGACATGCTGTAATGCTGTAATCCGGTCACGGTGCTCCATGCGTTGTGATTAGTCACTGTGCATGACAGTTTACTACGGACGTAGTTGAACTACTACGTTTTTGTGGATCTGACTACCGGCACTCGACCTTTTACCACCCGCAAACAAATGGCCTCACTGCGCGCACCGTGACCAACATGCTTGCCAATAGGTCTCCACAGATCATAATAACTAGGATTCTACTTCACCATTCGCACGGGCGCTTCCAATACTACCAAGTACGAAGTCAAAGGCTATGAGCCTTTCATTCTTCTCTGTGCTTGCAACCCCCAAAGATTTACCCCGACACCATCCTTCCCAGGTGCCCACATGATGACTAGTCAATAGGTCAGACTTTATGTTGTGCCGAAGAAGCGCATAGACTGGCCCGCCTCAGGACTGTTTATTCTCAATATCGTGTCAACGCTCATTACAACGCTCGACATATGCTCGTCACATTTGCTCCTGGAAACTTTGTTTGGCTATGGACGGCTGTACGGAAAAAGGGGCTGGTCACAAAATTTGTCCCGGTACACGGGCCCATACGTCGTATTGAAACGTTTGAGCGGCGTGACATACGTCACCGCAAGACTCACCTCGCGCACACGGCGGTCACGTAAAACGCAAGTCGTGCACGTCACTGGCGCAGAGTGTACCATCATCGGGCTATGTGAACTCACTCGGGGAGCTACGTCTGCCCCCGTAGAAATTGCCACGCTGCCCGGCGCAGCCGGAGGAAAACAAAAAAGAGCGAGAGAGAGCAAATGATAAATGAAAGGCAGGGACGTTAACCAGGACTGAGTCTGGTGGGCTACCCTACACAGGAGAGAAAGGGAAAAGGGGAGGGAAGGAATAAAAGAAGAAGCGAAGGTTAACTGGGGATATCGATAGGTCACTCAGTCACGATCACAGAGGGTGACTAAATCCGGTAGCTTTCAAATATCGCAGCAGCGCTTTTGTGGCCTTCTGTAGTTGCCATATGCGAGGCCATGGTCCCAAGATCTTGTTGAAAGTGAACGGTTTTTTATCTAACTGATTTAGAGCTGTGCAAAGCTCATGCCTTTTATTTTCAAAACATGGGCAGTAGCACAGTAGGTTTTCTATTGTCTCTTCGACACCGCAGGCATGGTACTCGGTGCTATTAGCCCTTCCTATCAAACACGTAAATGCATTGGTGAATGCGACGCCCAAGCGTAAGCGGCACAGCATAGATTCCTCGTTGCGCTGAAGCCCAGGTAACGGCCACCATTGCATAGATGGGTCGAGGGAATGCAATTGATGTTGGGTGAATTAAGGTGTGTGCCACTTCTCCAATGTCATACGGTGCGCTAGCTTGCTTAAGCGTTGGGCTACGTCAGTCCGCGATAAAGGTACGAAAACAAGGGCTGCTCCTTCGTGTGCTTTCCTAGCAGCTTCGTCGCGAAGTCGTTGCCGGAAAATAAAGTAGAGGAATTCAGGAGGCCGCTGCACGTGGACCTTGGGTGAATGTCCTGTCCCTTGCGCTACGCTAACCACCCATAAGTTTTGTAAATTAACCCATACCGTCTGTTACAATTTTGTGGACTGTCAGGAAGTCTGTTCTAAGAATCAATTCGTGAGAACGCAATCTATACAGAATTCACCACTTTAAATAGATGAAAGAGCGTCAAAATTGAGGTTTGTTTACGGTCGATGATACGTTTATACATATGCAGCACCAGGACGTGTTATAAGATGTTGTTAATGGCGCCACCATCTTTTTTTAACGTTTCCGTTCGTGGTCTGCATAGCGGTATGAATAAAGCAGCCTCCTGAAGAAGCCTCACAAAAGAACTTCTCTCAGAGAGACCGCAATCGGTACAAGGGTCACATAAACCTGTTGGAATAGTGTTGCGCTTGACTGCTTTCGTTAGTCAACGTTTCTGTTGATTTGTGGATCACAATTTCGACTTCGACATCCTTGTAAATGTGAAATTCTGCAACCGGAACCAGTCACTTAAACGGATTGGTAGTAGTGCATAATTGCCTCAGTTGTTTATTTGCTAGAAGCACGGGATGTCATAGTATCGCGTCGAAGTACACTGAATGGAATGCGTTTTGTTGCCGCGAAAGCACAGTCAACGGTGTGGAAGCAGATGCTGCAGCAGTGATGAGCATGTTAATGTGCGCGGGGACACAGCACCACCACAAAATGAACTGTGACGCGGGTGAAGCATGTATTTAGCTTTTTCCGTGCTTGTGTTCGGCGTATCTTAATGTAGAGCACGCAAAATACAACTGGACACATATCGGACGTGCTTTCATAAAAACATTGCCGGATCGGTCTAACATAGCCGTAAAAAAACTTGAAGGGAGGCGTTGGACCTATCTTTAGCCACACCCTTGTGTGTTACAGGAGAACTTCAGTTTGACCTAGATGGTGTTTACTGCATATCATATTGACCGCAAATAAAGACAGGGACAGCAGGAGAGAACACATAAACCACACGGGCGGTGTGTTACGTACTGCTGCACCATTGCCGACGCCAAAAAAATCATTATTGAGCTGTAAATTTCAAATGACACTACGTGATGCGGTGATGCAGAATGAAAAGTGTTGTGGAAGCGGCATGTGATGATAAACTTGTATCGTTGTGTTTAGGCAAACAAAAGAAGCTTTTGTCTTAACGATGTCACTATTTTTCCACGGTGACGGATGTGACCACGTGTCCTCTGATGGACTTTGCTGGGTTTGAAAATGTAGGGCCAGGTAAGTCGCGTCGTAACGTTTAACGTACGAACGCGACGTTGCTGATCGCGGCCGCATTAATGGCTCGTACCTTCTCCATGGCTTTTATGTGACAGCGAAGGTCCTTAAGCACAGGAGTCTCGTCCTTCGAGTACGACAGGGACATGCCGTCAAGTGTTATGGCACCATGCTCGGGCCACGTGGACGGCGGTTTCCTGCCTGGCGAAGACTGCAGCTCGGCCTCAGGTTGCACGCTGCTGTACTCGAGCACGCGTTCCACCGAAGTCATCTGCGGGGAGAGAGCGAGTGCCCGAGACGCCCGTCCTCGGCATTAGCGCTGTTTATGTGGACGCTGTCATCTGCGCGCCTTGCTTTATTTTATATAGCGGCACGGAGCGAGGCGCTGGAAGAAAAAGTGCGTCGTTCCACAGAAAATTTATGATAGTGCGCCGATTTTATTTCGTTTTTTGACTGAATGCGACGCCCGATTGAAACTGAGTGGGCAATACAAGTAGCTCGACGACTGTGCCCTGTTATTTGCCAAGTATTCGATCAAGGTTCCTCTTTAAGATTCTTTCACTGCGGCAATAAAAACGGTGTTATTGCTACTTACTTTGCCATGAAAAGGTGTTGCGTTGAGAGATTTAGAAATACAAGATTTAACGAGCACAAAAGAAATTTAGACACACACTATAGGCAGGCGTATTGTTACCTGAACAACTTGGTCACCATGAACTGTGGTGAAGCAAACCAAATATCCCGTCAGGAAGGTAAGACATGGATTTTTGCTAGGATCTTCCCCACCAGAGATCATATCTAAATCAAGAGCTCGTACTCTCATGGAATTATGGACGGCTGGTTTTTTTTTAAGCTCATTAAAGTGTAAGCGGGGCACACGTGTCATCTGGGGCACTCGGACTTACCTGCAGATTCGCCGCAAGGTTTCCCACATTTTCTTAAATTTTGATTTAAGTAACGTTTATGTTTCAACGGGATACATTATGCGCCGGTCGTAGAACGCTGACGGGGCGTTTGAATACTTAGGTTATTGCACTGGCCCTCATTAACTCATACACTTCGATATGTCTACAGCCCAGACCCTGCCTGGTATTTTCAATGAACGAAAACTTTGTGCAATACTTAGTTCCCTCGGGAAGCTAGAAAACATAGCGTAACATAGCCATACAAAGCTTTAGAGTAAATGTCAATGAAATTTATTTATCAAGGCGTTATTTTATCCCCACACATTTGGCTTCGCACACTGGTTTGCCATATTCGTGCCCATATTCTTAGCAAGTTCGATCTTAGTTTAGTTATGCCAAGGCAGCAGGCTGCATTTCGCGCCTTACGTAAAACACAATCATAATGCTCCGGAACACTTTAATATTTAATTCAGTGCCAAAGGCGGCCATTAGCACACACACTTTCCCGCGTCCACATCCCTCATAAGATGTGGATTATTTTAACTATGTAAAAACAATATGCCTAATTTGGTGCACAGAGGATGATAAGAAAACGTATATTACATGAACGTAGAAAAAAAGAGCGTTCAATAAACATTTGCCCATATTTTAAGCTGGCTAAGAACGTTAAACTTTTGGCGCTCATTATTGTTAATAGGCTACCAATTTCCTTCGAATATGAAGTCTCTGTCATGTGCACTTCACTTGGAAATCTGGGAAACATTGCTGATAATTGCCGCATGGCACTCTTGAACACTTTCACAAGTAATTCTCTACTTTACCCACAATTCATCAACTCCAAATAGGTATTTATTGTAGCGCATACTACGCTTCCAACTTAAAGAAATTATAAGCAACGGGCCCCGCGTAGCTCACCGAGGTAAAGCACTGCCCGCCTCGTGAACCGTACCAAATAGTTGGAGAAAGCTAGTATTTTGTAATTATATTCAAGCACATCATTACCTTAAACCTTTCGGTGCGTATCAAAATTGCATTACGCCCATTTTTTTTTCAAATGTGAAATTACTGCTATTTTTGGCCCTCCTGGGTAGAAGCAGAAATGCGCTTTATGCAAGCGCTTTACGCAGGCTGTCCCAAGTATAATGCACCAGGATTTAGAGATATGCAATAGCCAAGCAGCTGCACAGAACCAAGGCAATGTTGTTCGCTGTGGCTTGAAGATTCTCAGATCACTTCTTGAATTCCGCCTTATTACATAATTAGTGTTAATCGATTAATTAAATTCCCAATTATTGAAGAGCAACATGGAAAATTCCCTTCTTCTTCTTCTACGCTGGAAAAACGCTTTTATCTGGCACATATTGATCAACAGAAAGCTGTAGCGTGAGTTTCTCATGCTGCTCTACAACTTTTTCATTGGTAGTTCTAATCTAATTATGATATCTGAGGAGTTGATTAATAGTTGTAATTATTAAAAACTAAATTAGGCGGTTTTACATGGCAAAACCACGATCTGATTATGAAGCACGCCGTAGCAGGGGACTCTAGAAGTGTTAAGCACCTGGGGTTCTTTAACATGCACTTAAATCTAAGTACACGGGTGCTTTCCTCTTTGCCCCCATCGAAATGCGGCCACCGTGGCCGGGATTCGAGACTACTTATGCAATTAGGCGGAATGCACAAAATAATCTGAGTATCTCCAAGCGACGGCAAACGACATTACCTTGGTTCAGTGCAGCTACGTGGCATTGGCATATTTTGATATCGTAGTGCATGATATATGCGGTATCTAAACATTCTGAACTGTAGAGTTGAGCAATTCGCTTGTATCCTCTAATTAGACCCCAAACGGAAAATTCTTTGCATTTCCCGCTAAAATTTCCCCATTTCCCATTTTTCTTTAATATAAAGCTGCTGGGTGATCCAGTCTTTTGATAGAACTGTAGAAACTGGCATGTGTCATTCTCTGAGAGCTTGTGGCCGTGCTGACAGTTTCGCGTACAATACGCGGGCCAGTTTGTTAGTGCGATATGCTAATACGAGATTCCGTGCAAAATTTTGCTTGGCTGATTCCTAGAGATACTTGTCAACCAGAGTTGAATCATTAAAGTTTGTCAGAAAGAGCGCAATACGAAGTCGGTCTGGACAAAAAACGGTCCACTGGCTTACCTGACTTTCAATCTCTGCCGACTGTCGCACGCCCCACTGGAACATTCCAGTTAGCATAAGAGCATTTGCGATGGCTAGACCAACACCACCGCCAGACACTGAACCTGGGTTTGGAAAAACATTTCATCGAAATGGCCATCATTAAACAAACAATAAAACACTCCTAAGAAGTTAAATTATGGGGTTTTACGTGCCAAAAACACTTTCCGATTATGGGGCACGCCGTAGTGGAGGACTCCGGAAATTTTTGACCACCTGGGGTTCTTTAACGTGCCCCTACATCTAAGTAAACGGGTGTTTTCGCCTCCATTGAAATGCGGCCGCCGTAGCCGGTATTCAATCGCGCGACCTCGTGCTCAGCAGCCCAACACCATAGCCACTGAGCAGCCACGGCAGTTACAAAACATTCTTCTTATAAGCCTCACGCTGTTCTCAAAGCAAGCGCATAGCGAAGAGTACAAATAAACGTTGCCCTTTTCGTGTGGTCACAAGTGGCGCAAGCTTGTCGAGGCCTTCGTCTCGCAAATCGCCTGCTATTGGTTCGTGCTCAAATGCAGCCCTAAATGTACGCACTCCAAGGCTAGTCCTCTGGGAGCCCTATTATGCAGTACAGAAGCGTGCGCATGCGTGCTAGTTGCTTGAGCAGGAAAAAAACGCACCAGAAAGGACGTGCAGCAGTGAGAAAGTCGCTGGCCAAAGGTATGTTCTTTCAGGGAGCGGTGGACAGGTATTCTTCCCGACAAAATAAAAGCATCATGCAGAAACTTTTCAAAATTATTGCTGATCTAATATAATAGCTTTGTGAATCGGGCCACGGCGTCCGCATTGCGATGGGGCCGAATTTCGAAAACACCCGTGTACTTAGATTTAGGTGCAGGTTAAAGAACCCCAGGTGGTCGAAATTTCGGGAGTCCTCCAATAGGGCGTGCAACATAATCTGAAAGTGGTTTTGGCACGTAAAACCCCATAATTAAATTTTTAAGCTTTGTGAATATGCTGAATTGTACCAAAGTTGTTCGCGCGATCGCTATTCCCGTCCCTGCGTGGTCATTTCTTCCGCACGTTCTCAGTGTTCTTGATAAAGAGCGGCCGCCCGCCAGCTGGAAATATGCTCAGCATGGTTAGCCGCGACGAGCCAAACGCAGCGCAACGGTTACTGATTCCAGGCTTTTCAGAGGCTTCCCCAAAAGCAGCCATAGTGTTTTTTTTCTTCTTATTTTTTAATGCTGCGAAGTCAACTGGCTAGGGTAATCGTCCGAAGCACTTCGCGGCAGCTTTAGCTCGGGCCAAACTCCAATGTTGCCTATTGAAATACATGTACAACGCAGAAACCCTTTCTGAGATAAATGGGCAAATTTTAATGAAATTTGTTTCATTTGGAAGAGGATGTTAGTTTCTAGTGAATGTGCGAAGCAGAATTTCCAATTTGTTCTGGATGTTCAAAAAGGAATTTATAAATATTGGTGAGCTTGAAAAAGAAATAGAAGCACGAAGCTTACAGATTTGTAGCTCTGCACCTAGAATAGATATTGCAGTTCTGTAAACTGTATCTATGAGTGCATCCAAAGCGGACAAAGTTGATACGTCGATTTATATCTTACGTGAATTTGTTGCATTGTTTACAAGGATTTCGCAGAAGGTCTACTCACAAATTGTTAGTGTTCTTTAAAGTCATGTGTAATATATAGATTTTTTCCGTTTTACTTGTACTTTTAAGTTCAATTGAAAAAATTGTGCTATACTTTTTTGATTGCTGAGTTACAGATAGTTTGATTTTCTGAGAAAATGCTATTTGTACTAATCTTTATTAAAACATTGACGACATAAGGATTCCCAACGAAGAGTAACCATATTTCAAATTGTTCCTTTAAGTGCAACAAATCTCGTCAAATTTGGTGTTGTAGTTGACGAGAAAAACGATATCTCGATTTTCACGTTTTACATATGAGGTCCGAGCTAAAGCTTTCTCAGCGTCGCGCAGCGACTACGAGAGACGCTGTCATGGACGGCTTTTCATTTTCACCGATCGGCCTCACCTAGCAATGTTGCTTCACCTAGCAATGTTGCTTTCCCTACTGATGGCCTACCACAGCCACTGCAAGTCAAGAAAAGATATGCTCATGTATTAAGATGGACGCATGAACAAATTCATGCATTCATTAAACTTCATTTGCCGAAAGAAGTCGACGTGGTCGGGGCGCTCAGTCCAGTGCCCCGCTGGCCTTTGCTGCCCGCCCGACCAGTTGGATGAGGGCTAGTTGCTCTCCTGGATCCGAGCTGGCGAGCTGTACCACCCACTGCCCCTTATTAAGGGCGTAGATGTGTAGGTGTTTGCCTACCTCGACCTACCATGAGATATGAAACATTAGATTGCCCTTGGTGTTATTTTATGAAGCCATAACACCAAGGGCAATCGGCCTTGCATGTTTCGGGAAACATTTTGTTCAGTAAGTGAAGATTCGGGAATACGTTCGTTTGTGTTTTATGGAGATCGTCGGCTTCCGCACTGTTGAGTGATTTGTGAGGTGAACCGAATGTCTGTCGCTCGAGTCTGATACGTCAGGATGTCTCTTCTAGAAGTGGGGATCTGAGTGTGTGAAAGTGCAATCACCTGATCCGCTCAGCTAGTGCGTTGTTTGCCTCGTTGCCCGGAAGGCCAACGTGGCCTGGGCACAATATAATGTTGTGATGATGCTTGAAGTTAGTAGGAAGCTAGTCTCTTGTGTTTTTGGGAACCAAGCCTATCATGAAGAACAGGCATCCTGTGAGTCTGATTAGATCAAGGATACATTGTCAGCTTCTCCTTGCAGACGAATGGCGTTGGCGATAGCTGCCGCTTCTGCTTCGGCCGTAGAAGTGGTGACGACTTTATTGTTGTGAATGAGGTCTAAGTTGTAATCGACCACTGTGTAGATTAATCCACTCTTGTTAGATCATTGTGCTGCATCTACGTATGTGACGTCGGGATTATCCTTGCACATGTTGGCGAGCGCCTTGGATCTGGCCTCTCTTCTGTCAATGTGTCTGGTGTGATTCATGTTCTTAGGAATCGGTGCGGCAGAGATATGTCCTCTTTTGAGGTGAGGTAGCTCCCCTGTCTCCTTGTTAACATATTTTCGATGCTATGGGTAGCCTGCTGTCTTGAGGATCGCCCTTCTACAGTGGGTATCGTTGAGGTGTTCGCGTAGAGGTAGCAGTACTGGAGCCTTTAGCTCAGCATAGGTATTGCAAACCCTGCGTTTCTGATCTCTGCGTCGAGTCTAGTGATTCTTTCTTTTAGGGCTTGGTTATCTTTCCCCTGCTGTTGCCAACGCCGGAGCATGCTCGATCTTGCCTGCCACATGTGAAGCAGCCTGCTGTCGACGTTGGAGGTTTCCGGGGCGTCTTCCGGGTCAAGATGTTCCGTATGCTCTTCCACGTCGGCCAGGAGTTGGCTCGTCCAGGATGAGATATTGGCGATGGATCCCTCACTGGCTCGCATTCTTCTGGACTCGCGGAATTTGTCCCAGTTTGTAACCGAGAAGCGATGCTTCCGCCGACGCTTGCCGCGTGCATAGATTTCCGTGTGAAGGATGCAGTGATCGCTTCCGAGAGTTTCGCCGGTGTTCGTCCAGGCGTAGTCTTGCGAGTGGACGACGAACGTCAGGTCCGGGTTAGTGTCTACCTGACCTCGGCTGCCGATTCTGGTGCGGGTGGTAGTATCGTTGATTAGCGTGAGGCCCAACTCTTGCGCGGCTTCTGCTAGATGTCTACCCTTGCGGGTGTCGCCCAGGTATCCCCACAGAGTATGACCGGCGTTGAAGTCCCCAACGATGAGCAGGGGGCAGTCGCGGCTGACTTTGAGAGCCGAGCGAAAAAGCGCATCGAGCTTCGGGTCTGAATGCGGGGCGACGTATACGTTGAGGATGAATAAGCTGGGATCTGACGTGCGCGTCGGGATGATCTCCACGAAAACGTGGGGGATGCCGGAGGGGGGAGAAGTTTCGATGTCGTGGATCGCCGTCACCTGTTCTCGGCGAACCAGCGTAGTGACTTTCTTGGAGTTGTTACGGCAATGGAAAGCATTAGGTGCTCGCATATCTCGTTGATGAGGTTGACCTACAGCGCCATGCGTTTACTTCACACTGCACCTCGTTTTGTCTTGCAAGAAGTCTGAGCCCTCCGATCGTGTTACTTAATGCGCTACCACGCATGCAGCTGGCTTTCACCTTCAAGTGTTACAGGAGTGTAACATGCTGTCGAACTTTACTGGCACCGCAATTTGTGGTAGCCATGACAAGCCACACACACGCACACACACACACACACACACACACACACACACACATATATATATGTATATATAGATATATATATACACAATTGTCAATAGTGCTCGTCTATTTTTGTTTCGCTTCTATCTTGCTCACATTTTTTGCGCTAGCATACGCAAGTTACAGGCGGCACTGCGTTACGCTGATGTGCATTTGAAGCTGGATTCACACAACGGACTGAATTGCACAGACGAGCATGACGTTACTGTAATCGATCCGTACTTGTGTGCGGTGTGATTGAGTACTATTCAGCCACGTACTGTTTGCATGCGGAATTAGTCCATCGTGTGAATCCAGCTTGGACAGCACCCTGTGCAATGTACTATCAGCATAAATTGGAAGCAAACATTAACGAACGCCTGTTATGCGTAATTACACGGAAGTGCTACCTGTATTCACTCTGTAGCAGCCGGTTTCTAAACACGGAGTAGTGAAACGTGTACGCTTTGGAGTATGAATATGGCTGCTGCTACAGAGGCCCGTGAATCTAGGCATGAAACAATGTATTGGACTAGTTCCCAAATTTTTCGCTCTTGAATTTATACTGACAGCACCACAGTACGAAACTACTAAACCACGAAAGTGGCGAAATAAAGCACGAAACTACGAAAGAGGCACAATGTGCGTATGGTCTACTTTCATTTTATTGATTTCAGGGGGAGCCTATTTGAGTCATTTTGTCTCAACGCCTCCTCACATATGCATTTTATCATTTGTTTTTCTTCATGGGTAGAAAGACTAAATGCCACTGCCTGGAAGAGTAATCATTTAATTGCTCACGCCTTTGTCACTTCCTCCCGTTCTCTACATTGCGCTGTTTCCCCTGCCAAAGTAACAATAGAATGATCACAGGGGTGCTCCCTTTAAAAGCGATATATGGCTAACAGTGCCTGTGAAACAGTTGTGTGAAAAGAAAATATGCTCCACAACCGTGCTATTGTGGGTTTTCTTGCCACAAGGTATAGTGCAAACAGAAAGAAGTTCACGGGACGTGCCGCCTCTGAGGGCATACAAATTTAATTAGGGACAACAACCGTTTCGTGTTGTTCCTTTCTTCGTCTCGTGTATTCCCTGCAGTAAATTCCTAATTCGCTTGTACACGCACTACTCCGAATGTAATAGTGGCACATCGTGTAATCGGTGCACGATCCTCATTACCAACTTGCGCCTACATTACATCCCTTGCAGGATGAAGGCCTACCCTGGCGATCTGCACCTCTGACCTCGACGTTTTGTAAGGTGGAAAAAAAATTAAAACAATTCGCAGCTGTCACGGAACAGAACATGAATACAGGGTAACATTTCTAGTGCACGAAGACAGCGGCGAGCATTGCAGAATTTATTACGCTAACAAAAGGGTAATAGTAATAAAGCTGCATAAAAATGAAAAATAACAGCGACGCAATCAACCAACTTCAGAAATGATGATGAAAAATAAAACAGTTGTAGGCTGACGTTTTATTAACACATAAAAAAATCAACGCTGAGTAGCTTTTAGTCTTCCGGCATTTAAATGTGGAAGTGACGAAAAAGTAAGCAGAAGAGCATGCATGATGTTTCCTGCGTTATATGACAACAATGGTAGAACCTGACTTTAATAGAACCTTCACTGCATGTGGTGTTCCTCGGGTTGACGTGCGTTAAAAGACGTGCGCCTAACAACGCCATTCGAACATGGGAAATGCGGCGGGAGGCCACTTACCGTCCGACGACAGGGCCAGGGACATTGTGACGACGGTGATGTAGGCGAAGCAGATGGAGTCCAACGTGATGCCGAACCAGCGAGCCGTGCAGAGGAACATGTACCAAGCCGATGTGTGGTGGTCTTGCTTCAGGTCGAACATGCGCTCGAAGGTCCGCTGCGCGTTGAATGCTCGGATGGTGGTCAGCCCGTACAAGGAGGTGCTCAGGTGGGAGAAGACGGGGCTGCGTGCTTGAGTCATGCACACAAGACGCGTCACGGTAAGAGAATGCACGCTACAAGAAATAACCGCGTCAAGAGAAACCTAACGGAAAAAAATGAGGGCACTGGGAAGTTCCTGTTCTCGGTTGAAACTACAGCCCTGGCTTGTGACATAACACCGCGTTTAGATGCCACATACGTCATGCTTTGACGCTCCTCCACTCATGCGTAAGAGCTGCTCCTATCAGTGTTGACAACTTCCATTGCCATTGTATATTGCTGGTAAATGCAGACGTCTTAGAAATTGGTTGTGCCGAAAAATAGGCAGTAAATATACCTTCCAATGATCGCCCTCGGCGCACTCTATGCTCCTTTTGCAAAATAGGGCGTTCCGACATTTCTTCTTTCACAATCGATTGATTCAATGATGAAGGCGCTGCAGAGCCGGTGTCGGGTTCCTGTATTCAATATTACCAGCACGAAACGTCGTTCGCTAAAACCAGGAGAATTTCGTGGGTCGCGCTGCCGCTTAACAAATGAGATGAAAATCAAATAGTGCCGAAAGCAAGTAGATCCATCTTAGACAAGTAGATTTATAGTTAAACCCTTCGTCGCCCTCATTCCCAAACTGCCCCAACTACCAAGGCGTTTGCGCAGCAAAGCGTGCTAGAGTTCCTGGTTAGGCCACCGTTCTTATTGAACCTGGGAATCATCAGTGCGGGAACTCTGTCAAAATCATCATCATCATCATCAGCCTCGTTACGTCCACTGCAGGGCAAAGGCCTCTCCCATACTTCTCCAACTACCCCGGTCATGTACTAATTGTGGCCATGTTGTCCCTGCAAACTTCTTAATCTCATCCGCCTGCCTAACTTTCTACCACCCTCTGCTAAGCTTCCATTCCCTTGGAATCCAGTCCATAGCCCTTAATGACCATCGGTTATCTTCCCTCCTCATTACATGTCCTGCCCATGCCCATTTCTTTTTCTTGATTTCAACTAAGATATCATTACCTCGCGTTTGTTCCCTCACCCAATCTGCTCTTTTCTTATCCCTTAACGTTACACCTATCATTCTTCTTTCCATAGCTGGTTGCGTCGTCCTCAATTTAAGTAGAACCCTTTTCGTAAGCCTCCAGGTTTCTGCCCCGCACATGAGTACTGGTAAGACACAGCTGTTATAAACTTTTCAATTGAGGGATAATGGCAACCTGCTGTTCATGATCTGGGAATGCCTGCCAAACGCACCCCAGCCCATTCTTATTCGTCTGATTATTTCAGTCTCATGATCCAGATCCGCAGTCACTACCTGTCCTTCTTCAGTTTCTTCCATTCCCTCCTCAGGTCTAGGCTAATTCGAGTTCTTACCATCCTATGGTCACTGCAGCACACCTTGCTGAGCACGTCCACATCTTGTATGATGCCAGGGTTAGCGCAGAGTATGAGGTCTATTTCATTTCTAGTCTCGCCGTTCTGGCTCCTCCACGTCCACTTTCGGCTATCCCGCTTGCGGAAGAAGGTATTCATTATCCGCATATTATTCTTTTCCGCAAACTCTACTAATAACTCTCTCCTGCTATTCCTAGTGTCTATGCCATATTCCCCCACTGCCTTGTCTCCAGCCTGCTTGTTGCCTACCTTGGCATTGAAGTCACCCATCAGTATAGTGGATTTTGTTTTGACTTTACCCATCGCCGATTCCACGTCTTCATAGAAGCTTTCGACTTCCTGGTCATCATGACTGGATGTATGGGCGTAGACCTGTACAACCTTCATTTCGTACCTCTTATTAAGTTTCACAACAAGACCTGCCACCCTCTCGTTAATGCTATGGAATGCCTGTATGTTACCAGCTATATTCTTATTAATCAGGAATCCGACTCCTAATTCTCGTTTCTCCGCTAAGCCCCGGTAGCACAGGACGTGCCCGCTTTTTAGCACTGTATATGCTTCTTTTGTCCTCCTAACTTCACTGAGCCCTATTATATCCAATTTGCTGCCCTCTAATTCCTCCAATAGCACTGCTAGACTCGCCTCACTAGATAACGTTCTAGCGTTAAACGTTGCCAGGTTCATATTCCAATGGCGGCCTGTCCGGAGCCAGGGATGCTTAGCACCCTCTGCTGCGTCGCAGGTCTCACCACCACCGTGGTCAGCTGCTTCGCAGCTGCTGGGGACTGAGGGCCGGGGTTTGATTGTAATGTTCATATAGGAGGTTGTGGCCAAGTATTGCACCAGGGTGGCCAATCCTTCTCTGGTGAGGGAGTGCGCTACCGGTGCTGGTCAGCGTGATCAGGCCACACTCCAGGCCTGTTTATGCAATTTTATCAACATGCGGATTTTTCTTTTTTTTTAATCTGGTGGAAAATTGCGCGGCACCGGGATTCGGACCACGGACCTCTTGCACGCGAGGCGGGTGTTCTACCTCTACGCCACCGCTGCACCTTGTGCCTTAGCTTTAAATTAGCTTTAAATGCCTCTTTGAGGAATGCAAGGTGGATGGAACTCAGTGGGGAATGTTGAAGCGTATGCAGTCCTTACTGAGAGCGACATTCACATTTGCAGAGTCCTGCATGAAAAGAAGGAATACGGGGTAGGATTTTTAATGCATAAGGATATATTTTAAGAAGTTCAAGTGAGGCGAAAGACGAAGGGGGCAATGTATAGTTCTTTCGGTGCATTTTCTCCTTTCCGCTGCGAATTCCTTTATTTATACAGCGATAACGAAAAGGTAGCAATCGTTAACGTTAATTGAGCGCTTGTACATCTGACACAATACGATAACTGCAGCATTCACGATAAATGAGTTGAACGGTTTTATGCTGACATTTAATTGAGAGTTAAAAAGATCAAGGCCGAGTACGCTGCAGTCGTGAGTGATTTCAATGCTAATGCGTGGGAAAACGCAGGCTACAGCAGGAAATTAGCAATAATCGCATTTGTCCTAGAAATATAGTTGATGTTCGTGACCATTGACGCGAGAGGAGAAGCGAGAGAAGTCCGCCGGTAGCGAACAGCACCTCTATTGAATCGCCCACAACAACCAACGTTGTCCACATCGTCTTCTACGCGTAATCAATCTGAAAAATTGGTGTCCAATCTGATGATGATGATGACTATGAACATATGAAACACGCGTAATATTTCCTGCCCTGAAAATGCATCGTCCCGATTCGAGAACACTGTTGAGCCACTTTAGCAGAAAGGCAAGTGAGAAAAAAATAATAAAGCATGGAATGAAACACATAAGTAGCGTCAAGACGAGAGTACTGAGCAAGCAAGTCATCGTGAGTAACAGGGCTTCATCCGAACTAAGTGCACCATTTCGGGCGCTTAGTTCGGATGAAGCCCTATTACTCACGATGACTCACTCTCTATTTGGCATCGTTGACGCGTTGTAAAACTGCGCATGGACCAAAGTAACGGTGCAGGGGTGTTTCGGAGCGGCCTCGTTGACGTATAGCGCTCCACACCCACATGTGATCGCCAGGGCTGTACAGGACATCCCTGTGGCGAAGGTTCTAACTGTGGGCATCACAACTTTGCGCACACTGAATATGCAGTCTCACAAGCTTCTTGTGCCCCTTCGGCAAAGCAGTCCACCAGTTGTGGATCTGTCAGGCATTGCGTCCAAGGTAGTGGTAACTTGTCATCCGTACAGCAGGCGAAAAGGCTCAGTCCTCTAGTTTCGTGAAGCCTTGTAAGCGAATGTGATGTACGGCAGCACATGGTCCAAGTTCTTGTGGTCATTGGTGACGTGCTATCGTGAGCAATATGAGCGGGAACACGCGAACGCGTGGCAAATAGCCTCGAAACCGAGTTAGAGCGATACGCGGAGGCCGCTGTCGAAAACAGAGGGGAAGGAGGGACGCTCCTCCGCTAACTTGACACTCTCACCACGCCTGCGTTTGTCAAAGACGGTGGCTTACGGCATTTCACTGGCCGCCGATAGCCGATAAGACGGTTACGTGCACAGTAACTTACAACGGGGCAGTTTGTTTTCAGTCATGATTTTGTAAATCCCTTAGGCGCCCGTTCCTGAGTTTAGAGTAAGGTATATTCATATATACTCCCGTAGGACCTGATGTAAACCTTATGGAGCACCCATCGTGTCACGCGTTCCAGATACACAACAGATTTTCCAGGGAATTAGCTCTCGAACGTTTACACTTTAAAAGAGTGCTGCAATTGGTCACGCTACGGTGCACATGTTATCAGCAACCGCAATATGAACAGCTTTATCAATGTGCGATGGCGATGCGAAGTCCGGCACACTGTATACAGAGACGCATGTTGGGAGTGCCAACAGTTATTACAACAGCATCCTCTTTTCCACTTCGTTCCCTTCGGCGGGCGCCACGTAACGCCCATAGCAGGGTTCGAGGCTATCTTATATGCGCTCCTGTGTTCCCGCTCATATTGCTCACGATAGTACATGGACAGCATGTCAGTAATTGTCTTGTTTAAGCCCTCGATTAGGCCATTGGTTTCCGTATGGTAAGCAGTAAGGGCGCGATCGGATATGTTTGTTCGATACGCGTTCTGTTCGGTTGCTGCAAAGTCACAAAGTGGCCAGTATGCAAAATTTGTGAGAACTTGAGGGAGAGAGCAGCCAATCGGCAAGCGGTGAACTCCCCAGAAGTTTACTTTCCTCGTTCGTCGTGTGCTTGCAGGCAATATACTGCGAAATGAAATATTTCTCGGCTTGCATTGAATGATATCCTTGTTTAAAAATTTTTATTTTTTCCTCACTCTTAAACACGTTGTCAAATAGTAGTACGTATGGCTACTATAAGTATTAGTTTCCCTGCGTGGTCTCTAGGTGGTGTCACGCACAGCGAGGGGGGGGGATGAAGCAACAGTAATAGTGGCGCACATTTCAAGAGGCAACAACCTTCCACTGACTCGCTGGCACCCGATGAGAGAGTTGAGTTCCCCGCAGAATCAACGCGCTGTTTCTTTCGAGAAACGAAAGCCACTCTGGAATTCGCTTTCTGTCATCTCTTCAAACGCGTTTCGCACCTTCAACCACCCTACTTCCTCTTCGAGCAACGCCAACACAATAGCCGATGTTCCCACCAGAAGCGCCATTCTCTCGAATTAGACTAAGAATTGGATCCAAAGGTACCATTCCGCAGCCGCCGTTTGGCTCCAATCCGATCCACCGGAGGCTCCATGCGAAGCCGGTCTCGTTACGATCGCATAATCGCGTCAACTTCACAACTCCCGTAGCATTCGCCTCCTAGCAGACGACGTGCTCAGTTGCAACATGACTGATAGGAGCGTGTCGCATGTTGACGCTTCCAAAAACGCGGGCGCGCCATGCGGCTGGCGACGTCGAGGCGGAGTAGGCCAATCGCGCGCGCCGGTAACCAAACGAACGCGCCGAACAACGACCTCCGATAGCACCCTAGCTTTTCGGTACGCAATACCACTTCGTTTGACGACTTCGTGCATAAGTTGTGATGTAAAGGCTGTGCCGCGATACGTGATGACTACGGCTGGCGCGCCATGGTGGAGAACGATGTTATGAACGGAGAATAACGCAATGTCGAAAGCGCTGGCTCGCTGAACTGCCTTGGTTTTGCAGTACTACGTAAGATAGTCAGTGGCGACCACAGTCCGTCGGTTGGCAGCAGAACACGTTGGAAATGGACCGAGTAAGTCCATACCAGCCAGCTCCAAAGGCTGGAGAAAACCGGCTGGTCGCATAAGCGGAATCTTGCCGCTTTGGCAATACCGGTAACGTCTTCACATAGTGCTTCACAGACTTTCAGTAATTTATTCCAGTAGTACTTCTGGCAAATTCTGGCCAATGTGCGCATAGGCGCTGACTACGGGGGGCCGCGGAGTCCGAGCCCCCTCCGGATTCTTCCGGGGGGAGGGCTGAGCCCCCCTCCCTGGTGATGCCAAAGACTGTCCCCCCCTACCTAACCTGTCATTGCCAGAGTTTTGTCACCCACATCATTTGCGGTTTTCTTTTGCTTGCCTCCACCTTCTCAATTAAACGTTTATTGCGGCTAATAGCTTACTGCATCATTGTTGGCGCGGATGTGCATGGATTTGAATTGATACTTTGCTTTATTTCTGCAAATCCTGACAATAGTGTCGCGTAGTAGTGACGGTCAAGAAAGCCGCAAAACAGGGAATGACGAAACTAGCGTTCTATTGGGCAAACTTGTGCCCTAAAAATGAGGCTACACTCACAGAAGGGCAACAGCTGCGAACACAGTCGGCAATGGTCTAAAATCTGACCAGTGGGTAAAGCATAGAGTAACATAGTAAACGTTAAAGAGTGGACACTCCCATAGACGTCTGCTGCCGACTTTGGCTCTCAGCGCACCTAGTGGAATCAGCGAAAGGCATTAGCCTCCAACATACTTCCCATGTGCTGATTTTGGCCATCATTTCCCTGCAAACTTCTTAATCCCATCCGCCCACCTAACTTTCTGCCGCCCCCTGCTGCACCTCCCTTCCCTTGGAATTCAGACCGTAACCCTTAATGACCATCGGTTACCTTCCCTCCTAATTATATGTCCTGCCCATGCCCATTTCTTTATCTTGATTTCAACTAAGATGTCACTAACTCGTGTTTGTACCCTCCCCCAATCTGCTCTTTTCTTAACCCTTAACGTCACACCCCCCATTCTTCTTTCCATAGCTCGTTGCGTCGTCCTCAATTTAAGTAGAACCCTTTTCGCAAGCCTCCAGGTTTCTGCCCCATAGGTGAGTACTGGTAAGACACAGCTGTTATACACTTTTCTTTTGAGGGATAATGACTACCCCCTGTTCATGATCTGAGAATGCCTGCCAAACGCACCCTAGCCCATTCTTATTCTTCTGATTATTTCAGTCTCATGATCCGGATCCGCGGTCACTAGCTGCCCTAAGTAGATGTTTTTTCGTACCAATTGCAATGCCTCGTTACCTATCGTAAACTGCTGTTCTCTTCCATAAATGTTAAACATTAGTTTTCTGCAGACTAATTTTTAGAGCCGCCCTTCTGCTTTGTAACTCCAGGTCAGTGAGCATGCATTGCAATTGGTCCCACGGAGTTACTAAGCAAAGCAATATCATCAGCGAATCGCAAGTTACTAAGGTATTCTGCATTAACTCTTATCCCCAATTGCGGTGTTTATCACTGGGTTAATCCCGGCTGCCAGACCGTCAGCACGCAGTTGCTCCTGCACGAGCCTGTTCTTATGCCCGGGCTGCAGCATCCGGACGGCGTAGACGAGCTCGTTCCTGGTTCTGTATCCAGCTTTCTTGGACATGGGGGTTTAGTTCCGCTAGTGCCATCATGTGGCGTACTGATCTTAAATTTTTTCAAAGTACCCACGGCGATGTAGTGATGACGTCAGGAAAACAAAAATAAAACAATGAAAAGCTATCCCTGCGCACTGAACTTTGCCGCAAGGCTTGTCGGGCTGGTTATCAGTGTTATTAATAAAGCGCAGCCGCTCGTTGGCTAGAAACGGCTTATCAACCTGAGAGCGTTTAGTCGCGAAGAGCGATGATTGATTCTTTTCTTTTGATGGGGTTCATTTTTTTTCTTTTATCTTTTTCTGATGATAAAACTTTTCTGATAAACTTGATGATAAACTTATCTTTTCTGATGATTTCTGATTAAACAAGCTAGGGTAACCGTCGGTAGCACCACGCGGCAGCCTTTCTTCAGTAGGGACATATTCTTAACGGCCGAACATTTCACAACGTCTGCGAGAGACGCCGTCGTGGAAGACTTGATTTTGACTTTGCGATTTCGTTAAAGTGCCCCCTATTATTTCGCTAGCGACTTTGCTATCCCCACTCATGGGCTGCCGCAGCAGCTGCAAATCAAGATGTGCATAACTATTTAGATGGATACATGGATAAGTTGGTTTTGCACCTTGAGGCAAAAGGCACAACACAAGAATTGTACAAGCTGTCTCTGTTTGGTTGTCCATTAGTATGATATTGCCGAAGCTGCTCACAATATTGTCTCGGTACACAAGCCTATATCGAGTGCTGCGTGCCGTGACTCCAGTCCCATTTACTGGCCACCGGGCCAGGTATACCTTTGGGCATTACATATACAGTACTTGCAGTTACTTGTGAAAGTACTGTACTGTCACGGTTACCCACGTGCGCGAAAGAAGACCATTATTTAAGATTGTGCAGTAATATATGCGGTATTTGTCTGAGCTCCATTCCGTTCCGCCTATATATATATCTATATATATATATATATATATATATATATATATATATATATATATATATATATATATATATAGACACGTTTCACCGCCTAGCAAATGTTATCGCACAGCGCAGGACGCGCCTGCATGTATCGGAAGTTTCTGGAATGTTATCGATGCTTCCATCCTCTGTCTGTGACCGAAACTTGTGTAATCTGATCGCATGTGTGCGCGACGCGAATAATGCAGAACTTTGTGGAAGGCACGCGGGTCCCAGCGATTACTCTGGAGCCCTCGACGACTGATATCTAAAAGCCGACGCGCTTGACCCGCTGATGAGATTTTAGACGATCGCCGACTGTGTTCGCCGCTATCGTTCTGCTTTAAGTGTAGCCTGTCTTTGTGGGCAGAGGTTCGCCCAATAAAAGCTAGTTTTGTTTTTCACAGTATTGCTACTGCGTTCTTTAACGTCACTACCACGTGACAATATATAGCCGCATTGTAAACTAGCCGATATCGAACGCGAAATGCCTACCCACATACTTAAAGACCTCGCGCACAACTACTGACACTTACTTGTATTCAAGAGTTTTGCGACTCCCAGCGACATCCTTAAGGAATGGTAAATAAAAAAATTATGGTGTTTTACGTGCCAAAACAACGATCTAATTATGAGGCACGCGGCAGTGGGGAATTCCGTTGTAATTTGGACCACATGGGGTTCTTTAACGTGTGCCTAACCCTAAGTACACGGGCGTTTTCGCACTTATCCCCCATTGAAGTACAGCCGCGGTGGCTAGAATTTGATGGCCCGACCTCGTGCTTAGCAGCCCAACACTATATCCACTAAGCAACTATGCCGGGTAAAGAATGTTGGCAGTTCGAAGGAGGGGACAGCCGGCACGTGGAACAATTTGTTCATATCCTCATTGCCTGGGAATCGGTACCAGTCTTCGAACAATAACACTGTAGAGTGCACTGTATTTAATGTGATGGAGTTCGCGTCCAAAATTTTATGTCCGAATCACCCTGCAGCGAGTGATGAACAGGCATCTCGCTTATATGTGCAGTCGCCTGACAGTTACCGGGCGTTGGCGTCCGCCTCAGGACCTACTTGACCTCTCTACAACACTTTCCGACGTCGTCGCCTTATTTCGCACCATTGGGTTTCGGCTGAACTGCTTCAACATCCAATTTATTTCTTCGGAATTTGGACTACCAACGTTGCTTTCTTTTATATTTAAGTCATCCTTTATATATTAGCTAGTACTTTCCTGAGATTTCCAGCGGGTTCACCTTTCCCGAAATGCCTGCAGTTTTGTTGGCATCTATTCATATTTTGGGGGATCTTTAATAGACGTTGAAACCACAGCATGGCCCCCTGACCATGCTGCTCAAAAAGTCATTTTATTTTCCTGAGGCCTTTTGCAAGCTTCTGCCTTCTTGCCATTCATGAACTTCCTGATTTCCCTGTCACTTATATCCCATTTTGACGACTACGATCCCACGGACGTTGGCAATGATGAAATGGCCATGGTATTGAAGCCGTTTAGATCAATTCTACTGTGGACATCACAGCCGCTTTGGTTCACTGCGAATGAAAATATTGTATTAATGAGCGCCAATCTTAAGCATATAAATTCTGCGGATCCCACGCACTGTGGAAATCGATGTAAGAGAAGCTTTTGTGTTGTTTGCTTTTATTGACGATAATTAGTGGTAATGCTGACTGCGAATGTAAAATTTCTCCAGCATTTGTGCAATACCAGAATAGTGAGTTGGTGGCAAATGTAACTTTGCGTCCACCACTGCTGCTTGTCTGCGTAGTACACAACATACAGCGAGACGTGTTTGCTTGAGACGTTGTTGCCGGCCATGGTTTATAACCTATGAGAGGGTTGAACATTCTCATTGCTTCACATAGCACATCGCATCGCGGCAGAATTATGAGGCTCTACGTGCTAAAACCATAATAGGATTATGACGTACGCTGTAGTGGCGCATTCGCAATTAATTTTTACACCCTGGTGTTATTTACCGTGCACCTTAATATAAGTGTACGACTGTTATAGTATTTCGCTACCGTGGACATGCAGCTCCACCGGTAGGGATCGAAACAACGACGTTGAGCGATGCCATAGCCGCACAGTTACCGCGGCGGGCCCAGAAGCGTTGATTTGACGTGCGACCGCTTCCTTAGTATTGGATGGACCCTACGGTGACTTAATGTGCCTTTGCATCGGCACGCCCTGAGTCAATAGTCCACTTGACGAATTTGCATGGTCTTTATTTTTGAGAAATAAGAGAAACGTACAGTACCGCACCTTCCCCTTGGCCCGCAACTGTTGTCGCGACTATAGTAGTGGAGCTTCCTTATACTCGTTTCTTTAACGTAACCTTTTCCTTGTCACGACTTTCCCTTCTGTATCGGAACTGCGATTGATGAGTGGCAAGGGTGTTATTCACTCGTTTCGCGAATACCCTGGTTCTACCCATTCTCCCCCTCTTCTCGCTGCCCCCTTTCTACCATTCTATTTACCTCTCTTTAAAACTTGCACGTTAGTAGAGCGGTAAGTGCTGCAGTTCTTGCGATGCTTTGGTGGAGGGTCACATGAAATTAGAGCTGTAAAGAGGCTAATGTAAAGCCTCCCAGGGAGCTCCCGAGGGCATTGTGCACATGTGACGCGATGAAGAGCTCCAAACGAGTTTCTCGCGTCGCCATTCTTCACTGCCCCATTCCTTCCATAGCCAATAACCAATAAAGGGGTCTGCAGGGGTCTATATTTGGCCCACTACTATCCCTGCTTTATATAAGTGATTTACACGGTTGTTTGTATTGCTACGGAACAGCCGCCACAGTGAGGCTGCACTGAGGAGGAAGCAGACGACGTGGGCGCGCTTGATATAGCGTCGCCATTTTGGCCTTCCGTTAGCTTTCCTTCCCTGTAAATAAATTGTGTATAGTATTGGGCTCCAGCTAATTAATTTGGTGGAGGTGGACGTTCTCCGTACCCGTCATGGAGCTTCGCAGCGGTCGCAACGGCGACAGTGAAACTGCGGCTCCTGCTGGCGGCACTTCATCTACGCAACGGTCTCCGCCTGCAGCCCCGACCTACGTCGCCGTTTCGCCCCCTCGGGATCCTGGTGTTTTCAACGGAGTCGGCAGTCCTGATGTTGACGACTGGCTCTGCTTATACGAAGGTGTTAGCACCTGTCACAGGTGGGATCCGACTATTATGCTTGCGAACGCTCTTTCCTACCTCGACGGAGCTCCACTTGCATGGATCCAGACTCACGAAGAGATATCGAGCTGGGATCTCTTCAAAGAGAAGCTCCGCAAACTTTTTGGCAATCCGTTCGGTCGCCAAGTCAATGCCAAGGAAGCCCTTGCCACACGTCTACAGACGTCGACCGAGTCCTACGTGTCGTACATTCTCGACGTCTTGGCTCTTTGTGCCAAGGCTGACCCGGCCATGTCTGAGGACGATAAGGTTAATTACGTCCTCAAAGGCACTGCTCACGACGCCTTCAATTTACTGCTGTTTACGAACGTCACCAGCAACGATGCGATCCTCAAGGAGTGCCACCGTGTTGAGCATACTAAATGCCGCCGCGTATCGCAGCACAGCACGCGACTTCCCAACACAGCTGCTACGTCATCCTGTGACGACCTCTTCCACCAGCCGTCGCGATGTGACAACTTGACTCGCGTCATTCGTCGTGAGGTCGAAGCGGCTCAACCGGCGGCCCCTTCATTCCCGTCACCTGATCATTCTCCGGTGACAATCTTCTTGATCTAGGTGGTCGTCCGTCAAGAGTTGTCCAACGTCGGCCTGCAATCCATACGTCCCATACGCTCGGAAGCTCTTTCTCCCCGCATGTCCCCACCGCGCTCTTCTTACTCCTCTTACGGACAGCGCAACGCCTCCGAATGGCGAACAGTGGACGACAGGCCGATCTGTTTTAATCGCCGACGCATTGGACATGTCGCTCGCCACTGCCGCAGCCGCTGGACTTCTCCGATGCGCTATTCTCCTGAT
Organism: Dermacentor andersoni; assembly: GCF_023375885.2. NCBI lineage: Eukaryota > Metazoa > Arthropoda > Arachnida > Ixodida > Ixodidae > Dermacentor > Dermacentor andersoni. Next base: position 225,222,161 of record NC_092815.1, on the reverse strand, counting down.
TACCACCCTCACCCCTCTAGCGCGTCCTTTTCCTTTGCCCCTTCTATGCCCGCTCCATCATCTGACCCTGCGACACCGCTCGCCTTCTCCCTCCCGTCGTCAATCTCGTTCGCCCCCGTCACGCCGTGCTCCTTCTCCGACCTACTCGCCGCACCCCCGACCGGAAAACTAGACAGTGCAGCTTCTGGAGGTGAAGCTGCAAAGACGACATTGGCACGAAATCCTCGCTTCACCTTACCCACGAACAAGAATCTTTTGGACGTTCTCGTCGACAATGTTCTTGTGTGCGCGTTGATTGACACTGGGGCGCATGTGTCCATTATGAGTGCTGCTCTTCGCCGTCGGCTCAAGAAAGTTCTGACGCCCGCCCCGAACCGATTTGTACAAGTCGCCGACGGAGGGACTGTCGCTATTGTTGGCATGTGCTCTGCCCGACTCACCATTGCTGAGAGACAAACCGTCGTTCTCTTCACCGTCATCGAGCATTGCCCTCACGACCTCATTCTCGGTCTGGATTTCCTTGCCAATCATTCGGCCCTCATTGACTGTTCGGCCGGCTCACTTCGCCTTGACTTGCCTCTTCGTGCCGACCCTGTGGACCCGCCTCCAAGCCGTTTGAGCCGCATGGATTTTATTCGCCTACCGCCTCAATCTGTGACACCCGTCGACTTTTCCTCACCAGCTGTACCTGACGGTAATCACGTGGTCGCCCCAATTCCGGCAGTTATATTTACACATGGTGTTACCGTGCCGCACACTGTGCTGACAATTACTGGCAACCGCACTTGCCTTCCCTTTGTCAATTTCGCGCTAACCGCGCAAGTTCTGCCTCAGGGGATTTCATTGGCTATAATTAGAGCTTTGCAGGATGATGAGATCGAGCCATTCACAGTATGAGATCGTCACAGCTCAGCCCATACCGTGACGTCATCGCACGGTACTGACGTCGACATTGAGAAGATGGTTTCCTCTGACCTTACACCTGTTCAACCTGAAGCCCTTTGCCGCGTTCTTGACGGCTATCGCGACATTTCTGACTTTGACAATCGACGCTTAGGTCAAACGTCCGTCGTGACCCATCGCATAAACACTGGCGATGCGAACCTTATTCAACGACGTCCATATCGTGTTTCTGCGTTCGAACGAGCTGTTATCCAACAGGAAGTCAAAAAGATGCTTGCAAAGGACATTATCGAGCTTTCCTGTAGTCCCTGGGCTTTTCCCGTCGTACTTGTAAAAAAGAAGGATGGAACGTGGCGTTTTTGTGTAGATTATCACCGCCTGAACAAAATCACAAAAAAGGACATGTACCCTTTGCCACGTATTGATGACGCTCTAGACTGCTTGTACGGTGCCACCTATTTTTCTTCTATGGACTTACGGTCCGGCTACTGGCAGATATCCGTCGACGACATGGACCGAGAGAAGACTGCATTTATTACCCCTGATGGCCTTTATCAATTCAAGGTGATGCCTTTCGGTCTCTGTAACGCGCCCGCCACCTTCGAACGAATGACGGACTCTTTGCTTCAGGAGTTCAAGTGGTCCACCTGTTTGTGCTATCTGGACGACGTCATCGCTTATTCGCCCACATTTGACACGCATCTAGACCATCTTTCAGCGATTCTTGACATGTTTCGCCGCGCCGGTCTCCAGTTGAACTCGTCAAAATGTCACTTCGCTCGCCGCCAAATCACCGTCCTTGCACACCTCGTGGACGCCAGAGGCGTGCGACCTGATCCGGACAAAATTCGCCCCGTTACGAACTTTCCTGTTCCGAAGTCTACCAAGGACGTTCGTAGTTTCGTAGGGCTGTGCTCATATTTCCTAGGCTTTGTGAAGGATTTTGCGACTATCGCACGTCCCCTTACCGACCTCTTGAAGAAAGACGACCCATTTTCTTGGGGACCTAACCATGCCGCATCTTTTTCGCAGCTCACTACTCTCCTTACCACGCCTCCAATTCTGGCCCACTTTGACCCGTCTGCCTCAACGGAAGTTCAAACTGATGCCAGTGGTCACGGCATAGGAGCAGTGTTAGCACAACGCCAGCGTGGACATGACCGCGTTATAGCCTATGCCGGTCGACTTCTATCACCGGCTGAGCGCAATTATTCAATCACAGAGCGCGAGTGCCTCGCTCTTGTGTGGGCTGTTGCGAAGTTTCGTCCATACTTGTACGGACGCCCCTTCTGTGTGATCACTGATCACCACGCGCTCTGCTGGCTATCCTCAATCAAGGACCCCACGGGACGACTCGCTCGCTGGGCGTTACGCCTGCAAGTATATACCTTCTCCGTGGTATATAAGACGGGACGCTTGCACCAGAACGCCGATTGTTTGTCCCGCTACCCCGTCGACGAACCGGCTGATGCGGAGGCCATCGCTTGCGTTTTCTCTGTGTCCCAGTTGCTTGAAATCGGCAACGAGCAACGCCGACATCCTTCATTACGAGCCCTCATCGACCATCTAGAGTCAACGCCTGGCGACTCCTCTCTAAGGATGTTTCTCCTTAAGGAGGGGACATTATACCGCCGCAATCTCGACCCACACGGCCTTGACCTTCTGCTCGTAATTCCGTCACACCTGCGTTCGACTGTCCTCCAATAACTTCACGACGCTCCCTTGGCTGGACACTTAGGCGTCTCGCGCACATACGACCGTGTACGCCGTCGATTCTTTTGGCCTGGTCTCGTCCGCTCCGTGAGGCGCTACGTTGCCGCTTGTGAGCCCTGTCAGCGCCGGAAGAAGCCCTCCACACCTCCAGCTGGATGTCTCTAGCCGATCGACATCCCACCGGAACCCTTCTTCCGTGTTGGTCTAGACCTTCTTGGACCATTTCTTCTCTCGGGCTCCGGAAATAAATGGGTCGCCGTCGCTACTGATTATGCGACGCGGTACGCAATCACCAGAGCCCTTTCGACAAGTTCTGCTACTGACGTTGCTGACTTTCTGCTCTATCACATCATTTTAGTGCATGGTGCTCCGCGCCAATTACTCACTGACCGTGGCCGCAGCTTCCTGTCGGTAGTCGTCGAGGACATCCTCCGCTCCTGCTCGACAAAGCACAAGTTCAGCACGTCCTACCACCCACAGACCAACGGCCTCACGGAGTGCCTCAACCGGACCATCACCGACATGCTTTCAAAGTACGTTGCGACCGACCACCACGACTGGGATCTTCACTTACCATATGTGACGTTTGCGTATAATTCATCGCGTCACGACACCGCCGGCTATTCGCCATTCTATCTCCTATATGGCCGAGAACCCGCGTTGCCCTTGGACACTTTGTTGGCCTCGGCCACACGTTCAACCACTGAATACGCCCGCGACGCGATCGCACACGCCGACCACGCGCGCCAGCTCGCCCGCAGCCGTCTCGAGGCCTCACAGGAGCATCAGAGACGCCTCTGTGATTGCCACCATCGCGACGTGCACTTTACTCCGGGTTCTCTGGTGCTTCTCTGGTCACCCATTCGACGTGTGGGCCTTTCTGAAAAGCTGCTGGCGCGCTACACTGGCCCATACCGTGTGGTGCGACAAGTGACCGATGTCACGTATGAAGTCATCCCCACCGACCTGTCAGCGTCATCGTCGGCTGCAAGTGACATCGTTCACGTGGTGAGACTGAAGCGATACCAGGCACCTTTCACCGCGGATGTGTGGATTAAGCACCACGACGGTGCTTCTACCGCCGGGGGTGATGCTACGGAACAGCCGCCACCGTGAGGCTGCACTGAGGAGGAAGAAGACGACGTGGGCCCGCTTGATATAGCGTCGCCATTTTGACCTTCCGTTAGCTTTCCTTCCCTGTAAATAAATTGTATATAGTATCGGGCTCCAGCTACACGTAACAATATTTTACGCTTACTACACCACATTACTTGCAACCGATCGTTCACTAACTTCTCTGACTACTAAGGTAAACACTGACATGAAATTATTTTAACAAGGTGCCACCTTAACTCGCTAAGAATAAATCCTACCAAAACGTCTTTTATGCTTTTTCATTCGAATCGTAGGACATCAGAATTCATTGCCACTGTCAACCTAAACTCTCTTGACATCAGTGCAGTAAATGAATGCTCATTTCTAGGTATAATTCTTGACAAACTTAAAATTTACAAGGCACATCGCCAATTTGATGCGCTAGATTTCTCCTGGTATTACAATTTTTACTTAAAGCTAGGTATTATTTTAGCAAACCAACATTGATAACCTTGTATTATTCTTTTATTCACAGCCATCTCAATTATTGCATTACAGCGCGGGGTAACACATATCCAACACACATAGCACCACTACAGCATTTGCATAAACAAGCCATCCGGATATTGTCGCTCAGCTCATTCAACTACAATGCTTTTGATAAGCTTCACAGCCACAGAATACTTTCAGTAAGTAATCTTGGTAAATAGGAATTAGCTGTAATGTAATTTAAGGTTACACGTAATCCTCCCCCAATAAATATATTTTTAAGGCTACTTTGGTTAACTTACATCGCACAAGATTTGCAGCTAACAAATATTTTTTTGCCACTAATACATACTAATTATGGAAAACAATCTTGATGTTTCACAGCATTATCTACTTGGAACAGCGTCCCACTAGATGTCAAGCGCTCTTCGGCTATGGGATTGTTAAAAAAAATATTATTCACTTTTCTACTAGATAGCCAAATAATCCCCATATCTAAGCTATTCACTTCACTCCTGCTCGTTTGTCTTTCGTTTTTCTTTTTTTTTCTGTTTTTTTTTTCATTTGTATCTTTTATAAATATTTTTGGTTTGTTCTGCTGCGAATGCCTTAACTATGGTTTTAATTCTACGAATAGTTATTGACTTTATATTATTTCGCAGTCTGTACTACGTTTACTTGGCATAATCTTCCACTTAGTGACTACTATATTGCTCTTTTATGCTGTATAATTGCTCTCATGTATATATTTTCTGACAGGAGGTCCCCTTTCAGCTACATGCTCTGAGACCTCCTTCTGTATATTTATGTAAGCATGTATACCCACTTATTTAAGAAATAGACTGAAACTGAAATAGAGACAGTGCGTGTTTAAGTAACCTTGTAAGCCATTAACGCACTTTATCTTCATCTGTATATACTCACCATTCCTTCTCGCCATTGTCTGGTTGAGTGTCGCTCATGCTTGAAGAAGAAAGAGAGTGCCGTTTGCCAGCTGAGCAACTGTCATATATAAGTGGTAGAGATTGCTCTTCGCTCTCCACATCCTTTGCCCCCTCACCCCCACCCCCCCATTCCTTCCAGCTTAACTGCAGCCCTGTTCGGGTCTCCGGTTGCGTAAGCTATTAATAACTCCCGAAATTAGGTGCCCACAAAATTTTATATTTACCGCCTAATATCCATACTGCCCTTTTGTTGTGACGTTGCTGTAAGTGTTATATAAAACGATTAATTCATGCAAAATATTCACGTAGTTTTCAAGCACCAGCACGAATTCCAGCTGATTAGATCAACACAGCCTGCTCATTATTAGGGGTAACGTTATAAATTTCAAGGAAAACCTAAAATTTGGCGAATTTCCTTTAGTTGCGTCTTTCATTGCTCTAGATGCGTTATGGTAATTAGTAAACTAGAACTGCATGGGCACGCTCTAATGGAAACCTACCTTTGCCATAGAAAATGGTAGACCCAGTTTCATTGTATGCAAATGCTACTTGGATGCGACAAAGCATTGGATAGACCGCACAAGTCAACCCTGCGCTCTTTGCTTTTCATTCTATAAGTAAACGGCACCGAAAACGTCTTGTTCATTCCTCATTTGAATGCTTCGTTTTCTGCTGTACATTTAAAAGAAATCGAGCAAAATAAAACAATTGCCGCTTACACCATGTAAACACTTTCCCAGTGTACTTATTTCTTGCTAATGAAGCCGCCTTTCTGTTATCAGAGGTGCGATAAGGTTGAACTACTCACTCACTCCCTCCAGCCGCTTAACGTCTCTGGCCGTCCTCATGTAGAACCGGCGTAGGTAGAAGAAAACCACGAATAGGATCAGAGTGGGGATGATAATCCAGGGGCTGATAACTGCCACCACCACCAGAACACCGACCAGGTTCAGGAATATCTGCGAAAGTTCAGCGGCCGATGTACCTCGGCTATGTCGCATTTCAAGAAGGGCGCCTTCCCCCGAAGTAACTGCGGGTTCGATGAAAACCAATACTTACAAATGTGATGTCCAGGCCGGTCGGTGGAAGAAGGTCATCGATGGTACCCAAGTCCTTGGCAAAGCGATTTTGTATTCTACCTGCAATTCCGAATCTTTAGGTGTAATCATACTCACATTACGTAGGACTACTCTAGCCCCAAACCATGCCGAACTAAGCAATGAGAAGCAGAAGTCGCTTGGCCGTTCTTGAATACCTTTTACTCTCAGTAAACTCTCCCGCTCCACCTTTAAGAGGAAGCTTTAGCTCGGGCCCAACTCCGACGCGGCCTATTCAAATACATGTAAAAACGCAAAAACGTTTTTCTGACATAACCCCTGGACCGATTTTAATGAAATTTGTTGCATTTGAGAGAGAAAGTTAAATTCTAGTGACTGTTGGAAGCGGAATTTTGATTTAGGGCTTGAGTTTTGTTTAAAGGATTTTCAAAAATTCAGACGCTTGAAAAAAATAGAAGCACGAAGTTTACAAGCTAATAGCTCTGCATCAAGAACAGATATTGCGATTCTGTAAACGGCATCCATTAGACCATTCAAAGCGGACAAATTTGATATGTCAGTTTACATCTTACGTGAATTTGTTACGTTGTTTACGAAGGTTCTGCAAAAGTTGTAATTACATATTACTCCATTTTTTGAAGTTCATGTGTAACATATCAATTTTGTCCGCTTTAGATGTGCTATCAGGTACAATTCGTAGAATTGCGATATTATTTTTTCTTGCTGAGTTACACAGTTGTAAACTTGATAGTTTCGTTTTCTGAAAATTTGCGATTTTCGCCAAATTTTTATAAAAACTTGACGACCTAAATCGAAAATTCGAAACCAACAGTCACCAGATATTAAGGTTTTCTTTTAAATGCAGCAAACCCCGTCAAATTTGGTGCAGTGGTTGCCGAGAAAAACGAATTCTCCTTTTACATGTATTTAGATAGGAGCACCCGAGCTAAAGCTTCCTCTTAAGCTTCGCTGTCTCGATGCGTGCTGCATTCAATCGCGGTTCCTATATCCGGCCGCGCGGTAGCATCTTGAAGGGGCACGTACAATGCAAAAACACTTACGTCTAAGGCGCGTGCTAATGTTGAAACAGAATTGATTGTGGGCCTACTTGGTGCTTGCTAAAAGACGTGTTTTTTTCCGCAGGTTAAGACACACAAAAGGAAGACACATACAAGACAACACGTGCGGCAATTCCAACTGAATTAGTTTGGGCGGTGGCCCAGGAATACATACACAAGTGGGCAATAACGTAAAGCTTATTATAATACCAGGAGGCCGTTACATTATTGGATAAGCATCTTGGCATGTAAAAAAAATTATATATACGTAAGCTAAAAAAACAGCGAACGGGTTTTGCTCTTAGTGTGAATTTAAAAGTTGCAATTGCATTTAGTTCATTTATATGTTTTGCAACTTGGAAAGATCGTAAACCTTCTGCTCTTGGATATCGTACGAAAATTGAAGCACCAGAAGCACTGGCGGGACTTCATAGATTGTATTTTATAATTGTGTGTTCGCATTCGTTTAGCACACGAAAGATGAACTACCTCAGGATACACGTTGGGATCGATATTTTGGGAAACAGTGTTCTGTTCTTTTGTCTGCAGTTGCAGAACAATGTCAGTGTTGCCACCGAAATCCTTGAAAAGATCTTCGGCAGCACACAAAAACATTGCATTAACTTACGCTCCCTTTGGCCCCCATTTGCCCCCACGAACCAACTTTCAGCCAAGACGTGTAAGTTAAGTATGAACCACTCTGGTGCAGACAGTGAGAAATGTGCTAGAAAATCGGGGCGAAAATATTATGTACCAACGGAGCAACAGTTGTGGTTCTGCGCTCGTATTGAAAAAGGAGCTCATATGCCAGAATTGCTTGCAAGAATAAATTCCAGCCAATGCTGATACTGGATATTAGTGAAAGCAAATGACGAATGCGCCCCTTAATGTTTAAGTTCTGCCATCGAAAAGCTTTCGTGTCATTTAAACGGACCATACAGGCGTACAGTAACACCAGCCGTGACATTGGCTGTTTGAGCTGCTGCGAAATATTTGTAAAAGTATAATAAAACAGAAAATACGGAATAGCTGTACTCGTACGTCGATACTTGACATTCGAGATGTTGTATGGCGATTTCCCCTTGTGATTTAGCCCGAGTAAGTACATTTGCATACGTCTGTTAGTCTGACGGAACAAGCGTGAGGCTCAATTTCGTGAGTCTGATCCCGATTGAGTCAGGTGGATTATGCTTTAGTCTTGGCGAGCCCTAAGCCGAAATCCTACGTTAGAAAACAACCATGACTCACTGTGGTTGCTTTGTTGCTATGGTGTTGGGATGCTAAGCCTGAGCTCATGTGATCGAAACCCGGCCACGGCGGGCGCATCCAGATGGGGGCCAAATGTGGAAACATCATCATCATCATCATCATCATCATCAGCCAATATCAAATTCACTGCAGGACGAAGACCTCTACATGCGATCTCCAATTACACCTGTCCTGGGCCAACCGATTCCAACCTTGCGCCTGCGAATTTCTTAATTTTATCACACCACCTATTCTCACGCCATCCACGACTGCGTTTTGCTTCTCTTGGCACTCATTCTGTAACTCTAATGGTCCACCAGTTATCTAACCTACGCATTACATGACCTGCCTAGCTCCACTTATCTCTTTCTTAATGTCAGTTAGAATATCTGCTATCCCCGTTTGCTCTTTGATCATCACCGCTCTCTTCCTGTCTCAACGTTATGCCTATCATTCTGCGTTCCCTCGCTCTCTCTACGGCCCTTAACTTGTTTTCGAGCTTCTTTATCAGTCCCCAAGTTCCTGCCACATATGTCAGCACCAGTAGAATGCACTGAGCCTACACCTTTCTTTTTAGTGATAATGACAAGCTTCCAGTCAGGATGTGATAATGTCTGCTATATGCACCGCAACGAATTTTTATTATTCTGTAAATATCGTTCTATTGATCAAGGGACCCTGTTAGTAATTGACCTAGGTAAACATATTCCTTCGCAGACTCTAGGAGCTTACTGGCGATCCTGAACTCTTGTTTCCTTGCCAGGCTGTTGATCATTATCTTTGTTTTCTGCATATTAATCTTCAATCCCACCCTTTCACACTCTCTCTTAAGGCCCTCAACCATTCGTTGTAATTCGTTCACAGTGTTGCTGAACACCACAATGTCAGCTGCAAGCCGAAGGTTGCTGAGATATTCGCCGTTGATCCTTACTCCTAAGCCGTTCCAATGTAGTAGCTCCAATACAAAGTATGCACGCACGTCATTCAAGGATACTCCGCGACTTCCGGTTAACGGCGGCGCCATGTTGGGGAACCTATAGGCATATGCGCACGCCTGTTGATAAGGTTCCCCCAAGATGGCGGAAGGTAGCGGAAGCAGACGACAGCAGCGGATGTGACGTCACGTGCATACTATGTATACTTCTTCCAAGCATACAGTGCATAGCATTGCAGAGATTGTTTCTCCTTGTCTGGCCCCTTTCTTTAAATTTAATAGCTCCAATACTTCTTCCAATCATACAATGCATTGCATTGCAGAGATTATGCCTTATTTTAATCCCTTTCTTTATATTGTCGCGGTACAACGCGGACAGAACACAGGGAGACGTTCTTCAAGAACGACAGGACAATCTGTTCAAAAACCAACCGAACAGAAACACGCCTTCTTCGTCATCGCCCAATCTCACTGACCCACTAGACGGAGTCCGTTAGTGTTCCCATCGTCTTCGACGTCTGCATAGAATACACGCGCCATTTGTCCCTCCCTATGAGAGCGTCGCCCTGATGCTAGACAAGAAGTGTCACTTGCGCAAGTAAGGCCGCTGGCATAGTTATTCGCTCACATAGGGCTTCATGCGGACAACGTGCACAAGTTCAGGACGGTGCGTGCGGCGCCGCATACAGTTGGTATTATCGGGAACGGCCTCGTAGTGGACGTCACTGAGTCGCCGCAATACTCGATATGGTCCGAAGTATCGCGTTAACAATTTCTTGGAGAAGCCTCGTTTCCGTATGGGTGTCCAAACCCACACTCTGTCGCCGACTTCATAGGTAACTATTCTACGGTGAAGATCGTAGCGGCCTGCGTCGTAGTCTTGTTGCTGTCAGATCCGCAAGCGCGCTAGCTGCCGAGCTTCTACTGCGTGTTGCGTAAACACATCAGCGTCCGTATCGGTGTCGTCAAAGTCGTGTGAAAGCATCGTCTCCAGCATCGTTCGTACATCCCGTCCGTGAACAAGGGTGAACGGAGTCATGCGCGTCGCCTCTTGTTTCGCTGTGTTATAGGCAAAGGTGATATAAGGTAACATGTTATCTCAATTTTTATGTTCAATATCCACGTACATTGATAGCATGTCTTTAATGGTTTTGTTTAGGCGCTCTGTTAATCCATTGGTTTGTGGATGGTAGGCGGTTGAGTTCCGAAGGGCCGTTCCACTTAGTAGCAAGACGTGATCTAACAGTGCAGCTGAAAATGCGGTTCCTCGGCCTGTTATTACGACGGTTGCTGCACCGTGTCGCAATACGACATCCTCAACGAAAAAGCGCGCTACCTCGGCTGATGTGCTCCTCTGGATTGACTTTGTTTAGGCGTAACGTGTGAGATAGTCGGTTGCGACGACAACAAAGCGATTCCCTGCAGTATAAGTAGAAAGTGGGCAAAATATTTATTCCGATTTGATCAAATGGTCTTCGAGGAACCTGGACGGGTTGTAGGAGGCCGGCTGCTTTCGTCAGAGGCAAATTGCGCCTCTGGCAGTCGAGACAAGTGCAAACGTGATGTTTCACGGCGGTGGTACGCCTCGGCCAGCAGTACCTTTGCTGCACTCTGGCTAATGTTCGCGTGTAGCCTAAGTGACCGGAAGTCACGTCGTTGTGGCAAGCTTGAACTATTTCCGCACGAAGAGCTGCGGGAATGACGAGCAGATAGGTGGACCCGGTCGAAGAAAAGTTTTTTTTTTTTTTTTGTAAATGACATTGACCCGTAAACACAACGATAACAGTCCTCTTGCGAAAACTCTAAGCAGTTTGGCATATCTCCCCTCCAGGTAATAGATTAGTTCAAGCTACTCAGTCCCTTTGTTGTTGCGCGATGCCAGATGTGTCTATAACACAAAGAAATGCTGAGTCTTCTTCGGGCGCAGCAGGCGACTCCATCGGCAATCGAGACAGGCAGTCAGCATCCGTATGTCGTTTCCCCGACTTATACGTGACAGTCACGTCAAGCTCTTGCAGCCTTAGGCTCCAAAGCGCCAGACGTCCAGAACGATCTTTAAGGTTTGTCAACCAACATAGTGAATGGTCGTCGCTGATAACTGTGAAGTGGCGGCGATACAAATATGGGCGAAATTTCATAACCACCCATATCACGGCGAGGCATTCTTTCTCAGTTGTGGAGTAATTAGCCTCTGCACGTGAGAGCGTTCAACTTGCATAGGCAAGCACTCTTTCTGTGTCCTCTTGCCGCTGCACAAGAACACCTCCCAAGCCAACATTGCTGGATTCTCAGTGTGGAGCAATGTAGGAGAGGTCTCATCAAAGTGAGCAAGCAGTGGAGGTGTCTGGAGACGTTTCCGCAAGTCGTTGAATGCACCTTGCTCTTCGTAGCCCCATACAAAAGCAACGTCGTCTCTCTTCAGGCGAGTTAACGGCGAGGCAATGCGAGCAAAGTCTGCAATAAACCGCCGGTGATAAGCACAGAGGCCGAGGAAGCGCCTGACAGCCTTTTTATCTGATGGCATAAGAAACTGTGCGACGTCGGCAATTTTTTCAGGATCCGGGCGGACACCTGCGTGGCTGAGGACGTGACAGACAAACTGCAGTTCGGCGAAGCCAAGGTGTCAGTTCTCCTGCTTCAAGGTGAGGCCGGCGTACCCTATGGACTGCAGAACTGCTTCAACCCATCCGATGTGTTTTTCAAATGCTGCGGAGAACACGTAGACGTCGTCGAGATACACTAAGCAGGTTTTCCACTTGCGAAAGCACACTATCCATGAGGCGTTGGAACGTAGCAGGCGCAGAACACAAGCCGAAAGGCAAGACTTTAAATTCTTATAAGCCACCTGGCGTCACGAAAGCAGTTTTTTCACAGTCTCTCGGGCCTACTTCGATTTGCCAATATGCGTTTTTTAGGTCCATTGAAGAGAAGTAACGTGCTTGTTGAAGCCTGTCGATTGAATCACCTATCGGGGAAGCGGGTACACGTCTTTCTTTCTCACCTGATTTAGCTTTCGGTAGTCCACACAGAAACGCAAGCTGCCCTCTTTTTTCTTGACCAGAACTACAGGAGATGCCCATGTATTCGTTGAGGGTTGGATCAAGACGTGTTCAACCATTTTTGTCACTTACGTTCTCTGGGAGCCACACGATATCGATTTTGGTGAGTTGGTCTTGTTGTATCCTCTGTAATTATTCTGTGCTTTGTTAGAGGCGTCCGACCGACGCTGGAAGTCGACGCAAAGCAGTCATTGAACTTGGCCAATAGCGTAAAAAGCCGCTCTCGTTCGTGCTGCGACAAAGCAGTGCTAACATCAAGTACAGGAGCTGAGTTTTGCGTAGGCGCTTCTTCGAGTGGAGATCAGCAGCCACGAACATCCGCAACGCCGTCAGAATAAGCCACAGCCGTGCCCTTGGGAAGGTGCTCTGTGCTAAAATTTGTTAGCAACAGGTTCGCGCGCCTGTCGGTGACATTCACGATTCCTCGTGCGACCAAGATACCGTGAGTAAACAACAATGTGGTTCTTCGGTCGGCAACTCCTTCTCAACGAAATGGTATGTCACATGCTACCGAAACAAGAACACATGATCGAGGGGGGGCGACGTCGTCTTCTGTTAGACGAAAGGAGTTGTGTTGCGGCGATAACCAATGGACTAAACCGGAGCTCTTATAAAACGTCACCATGCGGCCCGGGATGTTACTTACGGCGCCATATTCTTTTAGGAAGTCGATTCCAATAATCAAATGTTTGCAGCATACAGGAAAGACGATGAAAGCGGCCACGAAAGAAGAATTCCCGATGTTAACTCTAGCAGTACATCTTCCAGTAGGCATTAGTAATTGACCGCCTGCCGCCCTTATGTGAGGTCCCGTCCATGGCGTCTTTAATTTCTTGACGCAGAGGACGAGTTCCTGACTCATTATAGAGAAGTCGGCACCAGTGTCAGCTGACTCTGTCACCGTCTACCCATCCACGAAAACATCAATGTTGGCGCTCACAATTTCTTCAGTGTTTATTGGCTTCACGTCGTTCTGCAGCGAGAATGTTGGGGGATTCTTAGTTTAACTGATATTGCGCGACATAAAAAACGACAGGGACGTGAGAGAAGACGACACACCAAGCGCAAACTTTCAACTAAGTTTATTGTGCCACTGCGTCATATTATACATGGCAGGCAACGTGGATCGCGCATGCGCTTACAAGGAAATGAAGTGCGAATTCATGCAACATGGTTACGTGTCATGTGATGCCGCGTCCAAGTAACTTAATTCTTTTTAGTTAATTAATTCTTAATTAATTCTTTTTCTTTTTAGTTTTTAGTAAAAAGAATTAAGTTACTTGGACGCGGCATCACATGACACGTAACCATGTTACATGAATTCGCACTTCATTTCCTTGTAAGCGCATGCGCGATCCACGTTGCCTGCCATGTATAAAATGACGCAGTGGCACAATAAACTTAGTTGAAAGTTTGCGCTTGGTGTGTCGTCTTCTCTCACGTCCGTGTCGTTTTTTATGTCGCGCAATATCATTTAAGCAATGGATTACCAACTTGCCCGGAATGCTGCTCTCATTGGATTCTTAGTGTTTTGCGGCGGGCCTGCAACCTTGCCCCCAGAGGTCGCCGCCTTCAGTTTCTCCGACGGGGGATGGGCGACCTTCGTCCTCGGAGGTCCGCAAAAGTACGTCCATTAGATGAAGCCATCTGACGTGTAGGGGATAGAGAGAGCGACCGACGGCCGAACTCGGAACGATCATTGGGCACGGATTAGTCACTCGGGTGCGATATTGGGGTTGCCTGAAAAGCAGCGTCGTCGCGGCGTAGCATGGCGTCGTCATTTGCACGCCGACCATAGGACCACGGACGAAGAGATCGAAATGATGTGTCACGATGCCAGCAATGATGCGAAATATGGCCGGCGCCTCCGCAGTGAAAACAGAGTGGGCGCCTATCGACAGTACGCCATACGTCGGTTCTCCGAAAGTGCGGCCGTCCCGTAGTGTCGTTTTGCGGTGGTGACCAAGACACAGCGAACGACGGCTGGCGATGTGACTGAAGCGGCGTAATGGCTGAGCGCTTCGAAGCCTCCTCTTGCAGCGGCGACCAAGGAGCGGCTGTCGGAGGGTGGTGGTACGGCGGTGTGGTTGCAAGCGGTGGTGGACATCGGACAGTGGCGGCGTAGCTCAGGGCTCACTGGTGGTCTTGAAGATCGGTTGCCGGGAACGCCTGCCGGATTTCGTCACGCACCGTTTCGGCGATTGAAGCTACAGGTATATCTAGTGTCGGTGTCAGAATCTTTCGAATTTCCTTTCTGATGAGCTCTCTGACCAACTCACACAAGGAGTTCTCATAGTCGGCAGTCACTGCGGCGGCATTGCTTTTAGTGCTGGTAGACAGTCAATCGTATTGCCTGCATCGTTAATGAAGGGCCCGTTTAATAGCCGTAGCCTCTTTGATAAAGTCAGCGACGATGGCTAGTGGATTGCGCACAAGCCCCGCGCGCAACTGCTCTTTTACACCTCGCATGAGGTAGCGCAACTTCCTATCTTCGGTCATGTTCGGGCCGGCTCTACAAAAGAGGCGAGCCATGTCCTCGGCGAACATTGTGACCGACTCATTAGGTTGTTCCATCCATAGCTCCATCAGCTCCATCCGTAGCTCCATCATTTGCTGGGCGCGGTCGCGTCGGTCGGTACTCGCAAAAGTATCCGTGATTATCTGCCCAAAGTCATGCCAGCTCGTGAGGCTACCTTTGAGGTTCTCGAACCAAGTATGGCCACTGTCGTCAAGGGCGAAATAGACGTGGGAGAGGTTTTGCTGCTCAGTCCACAGATTAATCTGTGCGACGCGTTCATACTTGTCACGCCCGCCAGTCATCATTGTCTTCGAAGACAGCACCGTGATAGCGATCGGGAACCAGCGGATGCAGAACGGTTACCTGTTGTGGGCTGAGAAACCGGCTGCTTTGGGGTTCTTGTGGTGGACTGGTTTCGGCTATATCACGATGTGTTCAGTTTCTGGAGAGAGGTAGTTGAAGAGCGGAAAACTCAGGCGCAAGGCCTAGCAGTCGACGACTAAAGCGATGCATGGGTGTCGTAACT
Source organism: Dermacentor andersoni (assembly GCF_023375885.2). Lineage (NCBI taxonomy): Eukaryota > Metazoa > Arthropoda > Arachnida > Ixodida > Ixodidae > Dermacentor > Dermacentor andersoni. Next base: position 225,206,616 of record NC_092815.1, on the reverse strand, counting down.
GGTGACAGTGCGTCCGGGCTAGATGAACGACTCCCAGAAGGGCTCCGACGCATCAGACGCGGTCAGTACCCAGCACCTCCACTAGTGTCGCGGTACAACGCGGACAGAACGCAGGGAGACGTTCTTCAAGAACAACAGGACAATCTGTTCAAAAACCACGAGCACAGACACGTCTTCTCCGTCATCGCCCAATCTCACTGCCTTACTAGACGGAGTCCGTTAGTGTTCCCATCATCGTCGTCGTAGTCTGCATAGAATACACGCATCAATATGTATCTTTCTATTTTTCTTGTAGAGAATTAAGGTAGCTGTGTAATCCTTGCAGATATTTTCCACGATATTTACGCAACCCTCCTGTCCTCCTTGATTATGTAATACATCTATGACTGCTCGCATCTCTACTGAATCAAATACCTTTTCGTAATCTATGAAGCCATTTAGAAATGCTGATTGTACTCAGCAGATTTCTTGATTACCGGATTAATTACATGAATGTGAGCCATTGTACAGTATCCCTTTAAGAAACCAGCCTGTTCCCTTAGATGACTGAAGTATTGCCCTTAGTCTATTAGAAGTTAGTTTGGTGAATATTCTATACAATGCTGGACGTAAGCTAATATGCCTATTATTTTTTAATTCTTTAACGTCTCTCTTTTTGTGTATTAGTATAATGTTGGCATTCTTCCAATTATCTGGACCCTAGAAGTCGTGAGGCATTCCGTATAAAGGGCCGCAAGGTTTTAAAGCGTAATGTCTCCTTTATGTTATATAAATCGAGTGTTATTTCACCTTGTACTGCCGCTTTTCCTCGTTTCACGTCTTCTAAGGCGCCTCTAACTTCATCGCAATTAATTAAAGGAGCCTCTGTAATGTGTTCATTACGACTTCCACGGAAGGTATCTTGGCGACGTACAGGTCAGTAGAAAATTTTTCCGCTGGTTTTACTACATCTTCGAAATTGCTGATGATATTACCCTGCTTACCTTTCAGTGCGTGCATCTTGGCTTGTCTTATGCCAAGTTTTCTTCTCATTTATTTCATGCAGCGTCCATTTTTTACTGCTTCATCTATCATTCTTACGTTATAATTTTGAATCTCCTTTATTTTCGCCTTGTTCCTCGGTTTTCAGAATTCCGTGAATTCATTTTGATCCCTTCAGCTGAACAGATTCATTTGTGGTTTCTTTATTAGGTTCTTCGTAGCTTGGGAGAGCTTCCCCAGTGGTTACTTTGGTGTGTTACTTCCCACTTCAATTGCTCCTTCTGTAGCCAGCCTAGTGACGGTTTCATTCATTATCTCCGTGTCATCTTCATTTCTCTGTTTTAAGGCTGCATATTTGTTTGCCAGTACCAGCTTGAATTTGTCTGCTTTTACCCTTACTGCCTCTAGGTTTGCCTGTTTCTTCTTGACCAATTTTACTCTTTCTCTCATCAAATTGAGGTGAATCCTAGCCATCACTAACCTATGATCACTGCATTTTACCCTACCTATCACTTCTACATCCTTCACTATGGTAGCATCAGCATAAAGTATGAACTCAATTTCATTTCTTGTTTCACCATTAGAGCTTTTCCATGTCCACTTTCTGTTGCTCATTTGGTGTTCATTTTTCGCAGCTTGTTCCTTTCCGCGATATCTCCCGACATCTCTCCTCTGGTGTTTCTGAGCCAACACCGTAGCTGCCCATTGCTTGTTCACCAGCCTGCTTTTTCCCCAATTTTGCATTGAAGTCACCCATTACTACTTAAACTGAGTTGGCACTTTTCTCATGCCTAATTCCACTTCTCCATAAAAGTGATCTACTTCATCATCATCAGGACTGGAGGTTCGAGCGTAGGCTTGTACCACCTTTCATCTATCATCATCACCATCATCATCAGCCTGGTTACGCCCCCTGCAAGGCAAAGGCCTCTCCATACTTTTCCAACTACCCCGGTCATGCACTAATTGCGGCCATGTTGTCCCTGCAAACTTCTTAATCTCATCCGCCCACCTAACTTTCTGCCGCCCTCTGCTACGCTTTCCTTTCCTACGCTTTCCTAAGCAAATATGCATTTGCAGAAGCGCTCTACGAAGTTCAGAACAACTACAAAATTTTATAATTTTGCGTCATCCAAGCATAACCGAAGAGACTTCCTGTGGAGCGTTGTCATGTCACAAAAAGAATGGCTTTTCAACGCGATATATCATAGAAATAATGCACTCTTATGGGCATTATATAATTGCCATCAATAGGTCATGAAAAACGCAGCTATTGGATGGCTTTGTTGACATGCACTGAAACAAAGGAGGCATCCAGCAAGAAACCGTTAATTTCTAATGCTATAAAAACAGGCTGAAAAGAGCGTCAAGCGACATCTCATCATATTGTTTTCTACCAGCCCTGTTGACATGGATATCAAATGAACAAGCTTCGAACAGTCTCTGCTAATATAACCACGCAGCACATCTAAGATCACGTAGAAGATCCCGTCACGGGATCTCAGGTAATATTCGCAAGCTTATTCTTGATCCCCAACAATATTGACATGGTTATCAAACAATCGGGCTTTGAAGGAGCTCTATGACAGTACCAACGAAGGGTGCATCAGACCAAGTGGTAAAGTATGTCACATGACCTTGCGCAACTTTCGGAAGCCCACATGCGATTCACAAACACAGTGAGACGGGTGTCAAACGAAAGGGAATCGCAAAAGCTATGCTATGTTACACGCGTAGCAAGCGCCAAACCACGTAGCAGACGCTGTCACGTGACTTCACGTATATTTCGCTGACCCATGCGTGATCCCCAACCATACTGACATCGATATCATACGATCGGGATTCGAACAAGGTCTGCGAAGGTACGCACTACGCGTACTTCAGACCAAGTGGAAAAGGGTCACGTGGCATCGTGTAACTTTAGCCAGCCCACGGGTAAAAACCAACCACGACGACATGGATATTGTCACGAAAAGACAATTAAAGATGTACCAGGTGTCGGCGAGACAGACAGTCGTACAAGATGGCGTACACAAAAACTCAAGCTGGCGTCCGCAGCCTCGACTACTTCTTCTTCTTCTGCCCCCATCTCTTGCCGAGCGCGCGTTCCAGTCACTTCTTTCTTAGCGCTGGCGCGTGACACCTAGCGGCATTATTCCCCCGCCAAAAGAAAAGCATCGACCCCGATGCTTACTAAACTACGATGCTTACTAAAAGAAACTGGAAGTATGGAAGTCGTATGACATCGGGTTGGCGCCGCCTTAACGCCCGAAATACGGTTTGAGGCGAACAACATGCACTATCTCCGAGTGGTGCTGTCGACGCCGAGGCGACGCGGCACCGTCGGGAATGACCTCATAGTTCACTTGACTAACGCGGCGTATCACTTTGTAGGGTCCAAAGTATCTACTAAGTAGCTTCTCAGATAAGCCCTGGCGACGGATTGGCGTCCACACCCAGACTTGGTCACCTGGCTGGTACTCAACTTGCCGATGTCGAAGGTTGTAGCGTCGTGCGTCTGTACTCTGCTGTGTCGTGATGTGTATGCGGGCGAGTTGACGAGCTTCCTCTGCGTGTTGAGTAAGTTGCTCGGCGTCGGAAGTAAGTGATGCGTCGGTGTCATGCGGGAGCATTGCGTCTAGCGTGGTCTGGACCTCGCGCCCGTAGACAAGACGGAACGGTGTGAATCGTGTGGTTTCCTGAATGGCGGTGTTGTACGCGAATGTAACGTACGGCAGGACTTGATCCCATGTTTTATGCTGCACGTCTACATACATAGACAGCATGTCAGCAATCGTTTTGTTTAGCCGTTCCGTCAGTCCGTTGGTCTGCGGATGATAGGCAGTGGCCTTGCGATGCTGCGTGCAGCTCAACTCGAATATCTCCTCTATCAGTTGGGCTTTAAAGGCAGTTCCTCTGTCGGTGATCACGCATGATGGGGCACCATGTCTGAGGACTATCTGATCAATAAAGAACTGGGCAACTTCGTAGGCCGTGGCACGTTGTACAGCTTTCGTCTCGGCGTAGCGTGTTAGATAGTCAGTGGCGACTATAATCCACTTGTTTCCGCTGGCTGACAAGGGAAAGGGTCCCAGAAGATCCATGCCGATTTGATCAAACGGCGCCCTAGGTGGTGCGATGGGTTGGAGTAACCCCCCGGGTTTCAAAGACTGCGATTTCCTGCGTTGACACTCACGGCAGCTTTGCACGTAACGCTTCACCGTGGTAGAAAGTCTGGGCCAGTAGTACGCCTGGCGTACTCTTGCAAGCGTACGTGAAAATCCCAAGTGTCCAGACGTGGGCTCATCATGGCAGGCTAGGAGAATGTCATCACGGAGGGTGGCAGGTACGACCAATAGATACTCTTTGTCGCTGGCACTCGAGTTTTTCTTGTAGAGGAGGCCCTGTCGGAGGCAGAAGGTCGAGAGACAGCGAGAAATGTGTCGTGGGATTGTAACATTCTTGCCTTCTAGGTGATCGATGAGAGGGCGTATTTCGGCGTCTTCGCGCTGCCGTCTGATCAGGTCAGATGCGGTGAGGGCCCCAAGGAATGCGCCGTCTTCGTCCATGTCCTTATCGCAAGTTTTGACGGGAGCGAGCGACAACGTGTCCGCATCTTCGTGTTTGCGGCCCGATTTGTAGACGATGGTAACATCGAACTCCTGCAGACGGAGACTCCATCGAGCAAGTCGCCCGGACGGGTCTCGTAAGTTGGCTAACCAACACAAGGAATGGTGGTCTGTCACCACCTTGAAAGGGCGACCGTAGAGATAAGGCCGAAATTTCATGATGGCCCACACAACCGCTAGACACTCTTTCTCGGAGGTGGAGTAGTTGATCTCGGCGCGTGAAAGGGTGCGACTGGCGTAAGCGATCACTCGCTCGACGCCTTCCTGGTGTTGAACGAGTACAGCGCCAAGACCGATGTTGCTTGCGTCGGTATGCACCTCGGTGTCAGCGTCCTCGTCAAAGTGAGCGAGGACGGGTGATTCCTGCAGGCGCTGCCGTAACTCGGTGAAAGCTGCGTCCTGCTCATCCGTCCAAATGAAGGGTATGTCTCCTCGCGTGAGGCGTATGAGTGGTTCGGCGATCCGGGAGAAATTAGCGATGAAGCGACGATAGTACGCACACAGACCGAGAAAGCGACGTACTGCTTTCTTGTCACGAGGAGTCGGAAAAGCAGCAACAGCAGATGTTTTGTCTGGGTCAGGCTGGACGCCGTCGGCGTTCACGACATGACCGAGAAACTTCAACTCTTCGTAACCGAAGTGACACTTTTCTGGCTTTAGCGTGAGATTAGCGGAGCGGAGCGCCTCAAGTACCGCCTCTAAACGCTTCAGAAGTTCTTCGAAGGTCGCCGCAAACACGACGACGTCATCTAAGTATACTAAACAAATGTGCCACTTCAGACCCGTCAGAACAGTGTCCATCATTCTCTGGAATGTGGCAGGTGCAGAACACAGGCCGAATGGAAGTACTTTAAATTCGTACAGTCCATCCGGGGTAACAAAAGCAGTTCTTTCGCGATCTCGTTCGTCAACTTCAATTTGCCAATATCCGCTCTTCAGATCTATGGATGAAAAATACCTGGTTCGCCGGAGTCGATCTAACGAATCATCGATCCGGGGAAGCGGATAAACGTCTTTTTTTGTGACGTTATTCAACTTTCTATAGTCAACGCAGAATCTAAGCGTTCCGTCTTTCTTTTTGACGAGGACCACCGGCGATGACCAAGGGCTTTGGGATGGTTGTATGACGTCATCGTCAAGCATTTCTTTCACTTGTGCATTAATCACTTTGCGCTCTTTTGCCGATATACGATAAGGCAGTTGTCGTATGGGACGAGCGTCGTCATACGTGATTATGCGGTGTCTCGTGATGGGCGTCTGGCGTACCTTAGAAGAAGATGCGAAGCACTCCTTGAACCGAAGGAGCAACTCGCGCAGCGCTTTCTGCTTTTCCTCCGAAAGGTCTGAATTGATGTCGATATTGCTGAGTGTCTGAGCTGAGTTCTCCTTCGTCGCAGACGCAAAGCATTCAGCAACGTCTGCTATGGGCTCAGCGAAAGCGATAGTAGTACGACGAAATAGGTACCGATGTTCCTGGCTGAAATTCGTCACGAGGAGCGCCGAAAGTCCACCTCGAAGCATTATGAGAGTGCGGGCTGCACATACACCATGAGTCAGCATAAGAGAGGAATTGCCCTCTGCAACAGCTTCGTCGTCACGCAGATCGTCGCATACGACCATTACCAGGACACTTGCGCGTGGTGGTACAGTTACACTGTCGGCGTAAACTCGAAGCGCGTTACGTCGGTAATTGTCGCGGTTATTCGCTGCTCTTTCTGTCGAAAAAGTCACTGTGCGCTCCCGGAGGTCTATAATGGCACCATACTCTCGCAGAAAGTCGACGCCCAAGATGAGGTCCCGAGAACAATCGCGGAGTATAAGGCAGCTGGCTGGAAACGTGGACCCACGAATTTGTACTCTGACCGTGCACATGCCCAACGGTGTTACGATATGCCCGCCAGCAGTACGAATTTGCGTTCCAGACCAAGGCGTGATAACTTTTCTAAGTTCCGTCGCTAGTTTTCCGCACAAGATTGAGTAGTCGGCCCCCGTGTCCAATAAAGCACTAACGTGGCGGCCATCGAGCACAACAGGTATGTCAAGCGAGAGTCTGTCGCTGAGTTCGGCTGCTGTCGTCGTTGAATCGTGCTGAATGGACCGTGCTCGCGTCGATGGGAGGTCTTCGGAAGGGCGATTATCAGCGGCCTCGCCCCCGAAGGTCGCTGTTCTTAGTTTTCCCGGCGAGGGCTTGGTGATCGTCCCTGCACTGCCATTGGAGGGCTTCTAGGTGCGGGGGACAAACGCCTGGGGGACGGCGAGCGCGACTGCCGCCGCGGGAACAGTGGCATACTCTGCTGGGTCAAGTATTCTTCAATCGCCCTAGGCCTTTCGCCATATCTGGGCCTAGGCGAATCCACGGCAAAACCTTGCAGTCCGAGGCGGTGGTATGGGCACTCGCGGTATACGTGACCGGCTTCTCCACAATGATAGCACAGAGGCCTTCTGTCCGGGGTACGCCAAACGTCATATTTCCTTTGCAGCGGGCGACGATCCTCCATGCGTTGGATCGGCTGCACAGATGGGAGCGGGGGGACGTATGACGCGGCGTAAGACGTGGCGGGGTCGAAATGGGTCGGAGCGGGGACAGGGACTCGCCTCAAAACTTCCGCATACGACGGCCGCTGCAACTGTGCTGTCAGAGGCGGCGCATTGTTGCTTGGAACGGGACCTTGGATCGCTTGCTGCACTTCGTTCCTCGCGAGGGCAGATATGGAACCTAGCGTGGGCTGAGGCGGACAGGTGAGCCGTTGAAGCTCATCACGCACCACAGAGCGGATAAGATCTCGGAGAACATCCACGTTTCCAAAGGCAATCGCGTCCGTCAGTGAAGCAGCGTTCGCGTGCCTGTCATACGGAGCTGAGCGCTGGTCCGAAGGTAAGGTTGGGTTCAATTGCCTTTCATAGAAGGCTGAGCGCTGGTGTAACATCTTTTCCATCGTGGTGGCTTCGGTTAAGAATTCAGCCACGGTCTTTGGCTGGCTTCGAACAAGGCCAGCAAATAGCTGTTCCTTAACTCCTCGCATTAGATGGCGCAACTTCTTTTCCTCGGACATGGTTGGGTCCACCCGACGGAAGAGGCGCGTCATATCCTCGACGTACGACGTCACGCTCTCGTTCGGCAGATGAATGCGGGATTGGAGCGCCGGCTCGGCTCGTTCACGGCGATCAGCATTGGTGTAGGTCTCAAGCAAGGCACGACGGAACTCGAGCCACGGTTTGATGAGCCCTTCTCGGTTCTCGTACCAAGTGCGGGCACCGTCCTCCAAGCTGAAGTAGACGTTCCTCAACTTTGCCGCGTCGGTCCATTCATTTATCTCGGCAACGCGCTCAAACTGGACTAACCAGTCCTCTACATCCTCGAATATATCTCCGTGGAACACTTTCGGCACTCGGACATTCTGCAGCAGGTACTGAGTTGCCGTTGTGGCCGTACCTTGCATAACGGTCGATAGAGAGGTCGATGTTCCTTCCATATTGGTCCGTGGGGGCGTCGATGTTGCTACGGAGAGATGGTCAAGCTCCGGAGGCAATCCTCGGATTCTCCTACTGGCCCGGTGAACAGGGGTGTCCACTAGTATGGGGCTGGTACTCCTGCTACCAGGAGGGGTTCGTGGCATCGGATGAAGCGTACCCCGCACCTCCACCAGTTTTGTCACGAAAAGACAATTAAAAATGCACCAGGTGTCGGCGAGACAGACAGTCGTACAAGATGGCGTACACAAAAACTCAAGCCGGCGTCCGCAGCCTCGACTACTTCTTCTTCTTCTGCCCCCACCTCTTGCCGAGCGCGCGTTCCAGTCACTTCTTTCTTAGCGCTGGCGCGTGACACCTAACGGCAATATCAAACGCATCATCATCATCATCATAATCATCATCATAAGCCTGGTTACGCCCACTGCAGGGCAAAGGCCTCTCCCATACTTCTCCAACTACCCCGGTCATGTACTAATTGCGGCCATGTTGTCCCTGCAAACTTCTTAATCTCATCCGCCCACCTAACTTTCTGCCGCCCTCTGCTACGCTTTCCTTCCCTTGGAATCCATTCCCTAACTCTTAATGACCATCGGTTATCTTCCCTCCTCATTACGTGTCCTGCCCATGCCCATTTCATTTTCTTGATTTCAACTAAGATATCATTAACTCGCGTTTGTTCCCTCACCCTATCTGCACTTTTCTTATCCCTTAACGTTATACCAATCATTCTTCTTTCCATAGCTCGTTGCGTCGTCCTCAATTTAAGTAGAACCCTTTTCTTAAGCCTCCAGGTTCCTGCCCCGTACGTGAGTACTGGTAAGACACAGCTGTTATAAACTTTTCTCTTGAGGGATAATGGCAACCTGCTGTTCATGATCTGAGAAAGCCTGCCAAACGCATGCCAGCCCATTCTTATTCTTCTGATTATTTCAGTCTCATGATCCGGATCCGCAGTCACTACCTGTCCTAAGTAGATGTATTCCCTTACCACTTCCAGTGCCTCACTACCTATTGTAAACTGCTGTTCCCTTCCGAGACTGTTAAACATTACTTTATTTTTCTACATATTAAATTTTAGACCCACCCTTCGGCTTTGCCTCTCCAGGTCAGTGAGCATGCATTGTAGTTGGTCCCCTGAGTTACTAAGCAAGGCAATATCATCAGCGAATCGCAAATTACTAAGGTATTCTTCATTAACTCTTATCCCCAATTCTTCCCAATCCAGGTCTCTGAATACCTCCTGTAAACACCCTGTGAATAACATCGGAGAAATCGTGTCTCCCTGTCTGAAGCCTTTCTTTATTGGTATTGTGTTGCTTTTTTTATGGAGGACTACGGTGGCTGTGGAGCCGCTATAGATATCTTTCAGTATTTTTACATACGGCTCGTCTACACCCTGATTACGCAATGCCTCCATGACTGCTCAGGTTTCGACTAAATCAAACGCTTTCTCGTAATCAATGAAAGCTATATATAAAGGTTGGTTATATTCTGCACATTTTTCTATCACCTGATTGATAGTGTGAATATGGTCTATTGTTGAGTAGCCTTTACGGAATCCTGCCTGGTCCTTTGGTTGACGGAAGTCTAAGGTGTTCCTGATTCTATTTGCAATTACCTTAGTAAATACTTTGTAAGCAACGTACAGTAAGCTGATCGGTCTATAATTTTTCATGTCTTTGGCGTCCCCTTTCTTATGGATTAGGATTGTGTTAGCGTTTTACCAAGATTCCGGTACGCTCGAAGTCATGAGGCATTGCGTATACAGGGTGGGAACCAACCCTGTATCAAACGCATGGGAACCGCAAAAGCTGTGCGATGGTACCCACGTAGCGAACGTCAAATCACGTTGGAAAGGTTGTCACGTGACCTTATGTACCTTTCCATAGGTCATGCGGGATTCGGAACCACACTTACATGTATATCAAACCAACGGCCTTCGAAGAAGCTCTGTGGCACGTCAGACAGGTGGTGAAGGCTGTCACGTGACCTTGTGTAACTTTCGAAATCCCAAACGTTATTCACAAACCCACTGACATGGGTATAAAACAAACGAGACTTGCAAAAGCTGTGTGACAGCACGCACGTAGGGAACGTCAAATCAGATTGGAAAGGGTGTCACATGACATTACGTATGTCGCCAGGCTCATTGGTCATGACGAAACATATTAACAGGGATATCAAACCGATGGGCTTCGAAGAAGCTCTACGATGGTACGGACGTCGCGCACTTCAGGCCACGTGAAAAAGAGTCACGTAACTTCACGCAACTTTAGCCAGCCCATGGGTAATTAGCAACCATGCCGACACGCACATCGGACGAATGGCAATCGCAGAATCTATGCGATGGTACACACATAGCGAACGTTAAATCACATGGTAAAGGGTCTTGCGTGACCTCGCGTATCTTTCGCTAGCCCATGCATGATGCTATGCCGACCATAGTTACATGGATACCAAAGGAGCAATCTTCTGAAAAGCTCTGCGATAGTACGCCCTTCGCGCACGTCAAACCACGAGCAAAAAAGTGACGCGTGACATCACGCAACTTTCGCTAAACTCATCGGTAATTCCCAACCATACTGACATGAATACCAAACGAACGGTCATCGAAGTAGCTCTGTGATGGCATTCACGCAAGAAACGTTAGACCAACTGCTAAAGGGTGTTACGTGACCTAGCGTAGCTTTGGAAAGCCCACAAGGTATTGGCAAACACACCGACATGGGTATGAAACCAACGACAGTTGCAAAAGCTATGCGACCGTACGCACGTTCTAAATGTCAAATCAGTTGGGAAAGGGTGTCATGTGACCCTACGTAACTTTCGCCAGGCTGATGAATCATTCCCAACCATACTAAGATGTATATCAAAACAGCGGGCTTCGAAGATATTATGCAATGGTGCGCATGTCGCGTAATTCAGACAATGTGTAGTAGAGTAACGTAAATTCACGTAACTTTGACAAGTCCATAGGTAATTTCCAACTATTCCGCCACGGATATCAAACGAACGGGAATCGAAGAAATTATGCGGTGATACCCACATAGTGAACCGCAGACCACGTGGCGAAGGGTATCATGTGACCTCGCATAACTTTCGCAGGCCCCTGGGTGCTTTCCAACCATAATCGCATTTATATTGCTGCATTATCTTCGTCGAGTCGAAATCCTCCATTGACGCTTCCAACGAACCAGAACTTACCTGATGTCCATGTCAACAGTGTCCCTTTGACGGCGTTAATAGATACTGGAGCGCAGGTGTCCATAATGAGTTGCAACCTCCGTCGTCGACTGAGGAAGGTTCTCACGCCTCCTACTACTTTAGCCGTACGCGTGACTGATGGCAGCACTGTTAACGTCACTGGCATGTGTACTTCCCGTATAGTCGAAGACCGCCACGTTCCAGTTCTTTTTACAGTGCTGACCAATTGTCCCCATGACCTAATCCCCAGACTCGATTTTCTTACGGTGCATTCAGCTTTGAGCGACTGTTCTGCCGGTACCATTTGCCTCGAACTTTCTCTACTCGCGCATACTCGTGCCGAACTGCCGAGCAACTTTAGTACGACCACCTTCATCCACCTGGCACCTAAACCCTTGACTTTCGTCGATTTGCTATCATCTTTTCCTGTGCCCGATGGTTATTGCGTCGCCACACCTGTTCCTGATGTCTTTTTGATGCGCAATATCACTTTGCCCCACTCCGTCATCACCGTCGCCGGTAACCGGACATGCCTCCCCGTCGTCAATTTTGGCGTGACAAAGGAAGTTCTACCCAAAGGCATATCGGTTGCAACGCTCCGTGCTATCGGAGATGACCCCACGTCACGACGTTTTCCGTAGACGTCTGCTCAGATTCTTCACCATGCCCATAGGATGCTATTTGCCCTGACGCAACATTTCGTCCCATGATTGCTTCGGACTAATTGCCTGAACAAGCAGCAGCTCTGTGTCGCCTTTTGTTTTTCTACCACGACATCTTTGACCTCAGCAATCGCCAATCGGCCAGACTTAAATTGTTAAGCATCACATAAATACTGGTGATGCCAGTCCTATTCATCGCCGGCCATATCGAGTTTCGGCTTCCGAGCGTAAGGTTAATCAAGATGAAGTGAACAAGATGCTTGCCAAACGCATTGTTGAACCTTAGTCGAGCCCTTGGGCATCGCCCGTGGTGCTTGTTAAAAAGAAAGATGGCACATGGCGTTTCTGCGTAGATTATTGTCATCTAAACCGCATTATCAAGAAAGGCGTCTACCCATTGCCTCGCATTGACAACGCCCTCGATTGTATCCACGGTGCCAACTACTTTTCATCAATAGAGCTGTGGTCTGGTTGTTGGCAGATCTCTGTAGATGCAAAAGACCAAGAGAAGACCACGTTCCTCACTCCTGATGTTCTATATCAATTCAAAGTTGCGCCATTCGGTGTATGCAACGCCACGTTCGAACGTGTGATGGACTCTGCTTCACGGGTTCAAATGGTCAACATGCCTCTGCTACTTAGACGACATTCTCGTACTTTCGTCTACATTTGAGACACACCTTGAGCGTTTATCAGCTGTTCTTCAAATCTTGCGCGAGGCTGGGCTCCAACTAAATTCTTCGAAGTGTCACTTCGGTCGTCGACAGATTACAGTACTGGGCCTCCTCGTCGATGCTTCCGGTATTCAACCAGACCCGGAAAAAATTCGTGCTGTCACGTCTTTTCCTGTACTTGAGTCTGTCAAAGACGTCCGAAGTTTTGTAGGTCTATGCTCCTACTTCCGACGCTTCGTTAAAGACTTCGCCACGCGTTACGCCATCACCAGAGCGCTTCCAATAAGCTGGGCCACAGGTGCCGCCGATTTTCTTTTACGCGACGTGATTCTGCAGCATGGTTCTCCACATGGACTGCTCGCAGACCGTGGTCGGACATTTCTTTCTCAAGTCATCGCCGACATCCAGCAGTACTGCTCTGCCAAGCACAAGCTGACTACGTCTTCCCATCTTCAGACGAATGGTCTTACTGAGGGTCTGAATCGCATCCTAACAGACATGCTTACAAAGTTCGTCTCGTCCGACCATACTGATTCGAACCTTGCCCTACCCTATGTCACTTTTGCATATAATTCATCGCGTCATGACACTGCCGGTTATTCCCCGTTCTTTCTGCTGTTCGACCGAGAACCCATATTGCCACTGGGCGCATCGCTTCCATCCGCCGCAGCAGAGATAAGTGAGTATGTACTTGATGCCATTACCAGGGCCGTCCAAGCACGCAAGATTGCCCGCGCTCGCCTCCTGACCTCTCAAAAGAAGCAACGGCGCTTGTACGATCGCCAACACAGAGACGTCAACTTTTCGCCTGGATTCTGCTTTCGCCTGGGTACTCCTATGGTCCCCGACTCGTCACATTGGCCTGTCAGAAAAACTCGTGTCTCGGTGCACAGGCCCATATCGGGTGCTGCGGGCCGTGACTCCAATTACCTACGAAATCGCCCAGGTCAGTACCAGTGCCTCATCTGCCCCCAATTCCACTGACGTTGTGCATGTCGCACACCTCAAGCCATATTACTGCCCTGTTATCACCGATATTTAGACTCCCCAAGCGGTGCTTTTGCCGCCGGGGGTAATGATACATGTATATTGAGTGTTTCTTGAGGCCGATGCATGCAGGCGCCCCGACAAAGACGACGAACGCTCTCTGGCTCTCGAGCTGTCGGCTGAACTGGCCAGCGCTGCTGTTACCCCTTGTAAACGTACTTTGTAAATAGTCTCCAGTATCAATCCTTCATTCGCGTGACTATATCATGCTTTGAATACGCTCTGGAATGGTACCCACGAAGAGCACGTCTGACCACGTGAGGACTGTCATGTGACCTCACGGGAGTATCACATGATCTCCAATCATCGAGTGAATTGTCACTACTACATGACAATATCCATGTCGGAATGGTTGGAAATTTCGAAGGTTACATGATGTTACGTGATCCTTTTTCGCGTGGTCTGAAGTACGCGACCTGCATACCATCGCAGAGCTTCTTCGGAGCCCTTTGGTTTGATAACCATTTCAGTATGGTTAGGGAATGAGCCATGAGGCTAGCGAGAGATGCGTAATGTCACGTAACAGGCTTTCCCATCAAATTTGACATTGCCTACGTGCGTACCATCGCATAGCGTTTGCGATTCTCGTTCTTTTGACACCCATTTAAGTGTCGTTGTGAATCACATATGGGCTTTTGAAAGTTACGCTAACTCACGTGGCACCCCTTACCACCTGATCTGATATGTCTTGCGTGGTCGCCTACACAGAGCTTCATCGAATACCTTTCCTTTGGTGTCCATATCAGTAGGGTTGGGAATTACACATGAGCCTGGCGTAAGTTACGTATTTTCACGTAACACCCTCTATGAAGTGGCCCGACTGACTCTACGTACGTACCATTACAGAACGTCTTCGAAGCCCGTTGGTTTGATATTAATCAGGCATGTGCTAGCGAAAGATACGCGAGGTCACGTGACGCCCGTTCCCACGTGATTCGATCCTTGCTACGTGGGTATAATCGCATAACTATTGGAATTCCGATTCATTTGATATCTATGTGAGTATGGTTCTGTATGACCCATGAGCATGGCGGAAGTTAAGAAAGTGATGCGACAACCTTTTCCTCGTGGTTTGACGTGCTCGAAGTGGGCACCATCGAAAAACGTTCGTTTGATATTCTCACGTGGTCGTGACGTCAAATAGCATAGTAGCAATAATGTGAAAGGCAAAACTAGCTTTTATTGGGCGAACCTGTACCCACAAAACAGGCTACACTTAAAGCACAACGAGAGCGGCGAACACAGTCCACGATCGCCGAAAATCTGATCAGCGGGTCAAGCGCGTCGGCTTTTATACAGCAGTTGTCGAACGTTCCAGACTAATCGTTGGGACCCGCGTGCCTTCCAGAAAGTTCTACACCATTCGCGTCACGCGATGAAATCAGATAACACAAGCTTCGGCGACAACAGACAGCGAATAGGAGCATGGATAACTTTCCAGAAACTTCGGATACATACAGGCGCGACCCGCGCTGTGAGATAACATTTGTTAGGCGGCGAAACGTGGTCGCCCGATAAAGATAAGTACACGTGTCAATATCCACGAATGTATGGCTGGGAACAACGCATGGCCGAGAGAAAGATACGTGAGGTCACGTCGCCCACTCTCCCATTTGATCTGACGTTTGCTACGTGGGTGTGGCCGCATAGTTTTGAGGTTCCCGTTCGTTAACTGTCCGTGTCATCATGGTTAGTAGTTATCCATGGCCTCGCTAAAGTTATTTAATGTCACATTACTCCTTCCCAGTTGGCCGGAGGTACGCGAAGTGCGTACCATCACAGGCTTTGTTCGAATCACGATCGTTTGATATCCATGTCAGTATGGTTGGGAATAGCGCAGAGGTCAGCAAAATATGCGTGAAGACACGTGAGAGCGTCTCCTACGTGGTTTGACGATCGCTACGAGTGTTGGTTGCGATTGGTTTGCGATTCCGTTTCGTTGGACATCCCGCTCACTGTGTTTGTGAATCACAGTTGGGCTTCCGAAAGTTACGCAATGTCACGTGACATCCCTTCCCACTTTTTCTGATGTGCCATTTATGGGTACTATCACAGAGCTCCTTTAAAGCCCCCGATCATTTGATATCCCTGTCAATATGCTTGGGGATCAGGAATATGCTGGCGAATACTGCGTCAGATCCCCTGACGTGGTCTTCCACGTGATCTTAGATGCGCTACGTGGTTATATTGGCAGAGACTGATCGAAGCTCGTCCATCTGATATCCATTTCAGCGAGGCTTGTATAAAACAAAATGATGAGATGTCACTTGACGCTCTTTTCAGCGTGTTTTTATCAGCTTTAGAAATTAGCGGTTTCTTGCTGGATGCTCCTTTGTTTCAATGCATGTTAGCAAAGCCATCAAATAGCTGCGTTTTTCATCACCTGTTTATGGCGATTATATTGTTACGGTGAAGTGAAGGAAGAAGTTGAACTGGACTAGAGGAAGACGAAGTCTGGCAGTCGCCTGAACGCCATATACACCATTGGTAAATATACGTTATTTTACACTCGTGGGCCTGCTTTCTTCCCGCAACATTTTGGTGGAAGGTGCGGGGTACAACCACGGAACTTCGCAGCGGACGTCATCGATCTGCCGCCACAATGGCAAATCAACCGACACAAGCGACAACGCCTCGGCAGCCCGTGCCAACGGTAATCCTCACTCGTCCGCGGGACCCGGGGACATTTTCTGGCACGGAGAACGCCGACGTCGAGGACTGCCTTACGATGTACGAGCGAGTGCGGGACAACAGGTGGGATCCAACAATGATGCTAGCAAAGGTGATATTTTATCTGAGGGGAACTGCGAAGCAATGGTACGACACACATGAAGCTGACCTAACGAGCTGGGATGTCTGCAAAGAAAAAATGCGAGACCTGTTTGGCAGACCTGTCGGTCGTCAGCTGGCAGCGAAAAAAGAACTTGCGTGCCGCGCTCAGACGTCCACAGAATCCTACGTCGTGTACATACAGGTTGTGCTGGCCGTCTGTCGCAAGGCTGATGACAACATGACCGAGGCAGACAAGATTGGTCATATATTGAAAGGTATTGCAGACGATGCCTTCAATCTCCTGATGTGCAAGGATTGTGCCACTGCGGATGCAATTATAAAAGAGTGCCGGCGCTTCGAACAAGCGAAGGGCCGCCGCGTCGCTCAAACTTTCGACCGATTGCCCAATACCGCCGCGACATCTTTCGAAGACTCGCCGCGGTTCGTTCAGCCCACAGGCCCGGAAGAAAGAACGCGCATCGTTCGCCGTGAGCTTGACACCATGGCCCCGGCTCCAGTTTGTACAGACTGTCAGGAAAGCATACCTGCTATCCCCCTCATGCAAGCGGTCGTTCGGAAGGAAATAGCAAGTTTGGGCATTTCATCTCTCTGCTCGGTCCGCCATACAAACACCTACCAGATTTCTCCGGCCGCTCGCTCCCAGACGCAAAGCTTTCCGCCCCCTCGTCGCAACCCAGCTGACTGGCGCACAGCGGATGATAAACCCATCTGTTTTAATTGTTCCGGTATTGGACACATCGCCCGTCATTGCCGCAACCACTGGTCGTCGCCTCCTCGGCGGTCGTCTCCTAGTCAGTACCGCCAAGTACCAGACAATCGTACTTTCTCGCCTTATACGCCGACTAGGAACATCAACGCCGACAGTGCTCCACCAAGATTTAGCCGCTCCCCGTCTCCGCAAGTTTGTAGGTCCCGTTCGCCTCTCGTTCACCGCTCTTCGTCCCCCTCAACAACCGGTCGCTTCGCTTAGCGAAACTAGGCGGTGCAGCTCCCGGAGGTGAAGCTGCAACTCCGACCCGGCCCACAAATCCTCTGTTGACCCTGCCTACATATGGAAACCTACTGGACATTGAAGTTGATGGTGTTCCTGTTAGATCTCTCGTTGATAAAGGAGCGCAGCTTTCAGTTATGAGCGCTGCTCTCCGCCGAAGGCTCAAAAAGGTTCTGATACCCGCAGTACCGTGCACTGTGCGAGTCGCCGATCGGAGTACGTCACCGGTCCTTGGAATGTGCACAGCACGTGTGACCATGGGGGGGGGGGGGGGGGGGGGCATTATACCGTTGTTCTATTTATTATCCTTGAACACTGTCCACACGACCTAATTCTCGGCCTCGACTTCCCTTCGAAACACTCTGGCCAAATTTACTGCTCCGCAAGTGTTGTGCAGTTGGATCTGCCGCTTCCTGCTGACGCAACCACTTGTGCTTCACACCGCTTATGTTCTGCTGAATTTGCAAGGCTGTCTCCACAGGCGGCTACAAACGTCCTCCTGACGCCCTGTCCTTCCGTACCTGATGGCGAGCACGTCGTGTCGCCGCTTACTGACGTGGTTTTGTCGCGTAATTTTGCCCTACCGAGCACCTTAATCCGGATCCGCGAAAACTGCGCTCACGTGCCCATCCTCAATTTTGGATTTTCGTCACATGTGCTGCCACACAATATCGCCATAGCGCATATCACTCATTTGGAAGACTTTCAGATTTCTGTTTTGACCTCTGAATCCTTCCTCAGTACGAACGGACCTTTGTCACCCACTCCTTCGTACTCGACACCTGCGGACGATGTTTCTAAGATGATCGCTCCTCACCTTCCTTCTGAGCAAACAACAGCTCTTCATCACCACCCGTCACCTTATCGGGACATCTTTGATTTGGACGACCGTCCACTTAGCCAGACATCTGTTGTCACGCATCGCATCAACACCGGTGACGCCAGCCCCATTCAAAGGCGGCCATATCGTGTCCGCAACAGAGAGGGCCATCATACAGAACGAGGTAGACAGGATGATGGACAAGGACATCATTCAACCTTCCAGTAGCCCGTGCGCATCACCGGTTGTCTTAGTAAAGAAAAAAGACAACTCGTGGCGCTTCTGCGTTGACTACCGTCACCTCAACCGGATAAGAAAGAAGGATGTTTATCCCCAGCCTCGCATTGATGGCGCTCTTGACTGCCTTCCCGGATCCCAAGTGAAGGAAGTTGAACTGGACTAGAGGAAGACGAAGTCTGGCAGTTGCCTGAACGCCATATACACCATTTGTAAGTATACGTTATTTTACACTCGTGGGCCTGCTTCCTTCCCGCAAAAATATAATGTCCATTACAGTGCATTATTTCATTGATATATCGCGTGGAAAAGACATTCTTGTTGTCACATGACAAAGCTATTCAAGAAGTCTCTTTAGTTGTGTTTAGATGCCGCAAAATTATAACATTTTACCAGCATTTCTAACTTCCTAGAACACGAGCGCAAATGTATCTTTACCTTGAATTAACAGGCCTTAGGACTGAAATACGTGGTGAGTAGATTAAATTATTTGGCGCTAGGATTAAATGTGTGGCGCCTGGAATAGATTGACTCGCGCTTGGACTAAAACTGGTTGCGCTTGGAATAATTTGGGCGAGAATACCTGTATGTTTTGAGCGTAGTGGTGACAATGTTACGTAGTGCCGTGAAGGCGTCGCAAGAAAGAGGTCAGGAAGCAATGACCCACCGTGGTGGTTAGGCGGCTACGGTGCTCGGCAGCTAAGCGCAAAGTCGTGGGATTGAGTCCTGGCCGCGGCTGTCTTACTTTGATGGGGGCGGAATGCAAGAACACCCGGGTCCCGTGTATCGGGAACACATTGAAGATCCCCTGGTGGTCAAAATTAATCCTACGCTGTGCGTCACAATCAAGGAGTGGTTCTGCCACGTAAATCGCAAAATTCAATTTAGAAAGAAGTGAGTGGCCAGCTAGCTCACCGATTGGGTTCGTGTCGAAGAAATGTATCGGCGCGCGGATTATGCAACGGAACATGCGGTTGTGCAGATTCACCGATGCCCGCATGCACATGACGAAGAAGGCCACAGTGCGGACCATTGACGAGAGGATGAGGCCGCCGATGATGATAGCGTACACCACTACGTTGTACGTCACGGTGTCCAGGGAGGACCACCATTCTGTCCAGCCGGACAGCAGAAGCGCCACTTGCTCTGTGCTATTCAGCAAGCTGACTGCCGTCGCCATTGCAGCAGTGCCGTTGTCAACCTCAAGTGCGGCCTCAGTTGCGTTTAACAGCATGGCGGAAGCCCTTGCAGCGCCCTCAGACTGGCTCGTCCTGCAAGTGGAGATGCTTTCACTAAGCTATCGATTTGGGCCTGTTGGCATGCCGTAAGTGTGTAAAGAGGCAGGGTACCAAATACATGTTGATTTCTGTAGACGAAAACCTTCCCAGCCCACAAAGAAAAAGGAAAGTTTACGGTAATGCCTTATACACATATGGTACCACACAATTTAAAGAGGGTAGCCCAATGTGTTGACGTAAAAGCGTTGCTCTTTGCTCCCGATAAACGCAAATTTATGCAAAATGGCCAAAACAAGAAACCGGGAAATATATTTGGGCAACATGAAACGTAGCACTAGTTATATGGCGTGCAATGAAGGCACAGTCTACCGCATACCACTGTCATGTACGGAAATAAGGCCGATGTATTATTAACAGGCTCCGTGAGCATGCGAATATAGCGAAAAATAAGACAGGTGGATGTTTAGCCACTCAGTGCCGAGATTGCAGATGCGAACCCACGTTCAACGAGTGCACAATAATAGATTCAAGCAAAAGGCAAAGAATTCGCCTGATAATGGAAGCACATAATATTTATAAATTAGGAGATATGTGCATCAGTGAGTGCATCATTTCTCGATACATGCGCTATGTTGTAGCAACTGTATAAAGGAAGCACGTTCTTTCAGAAACAAGATTGTTTCTAGCTTGCGTCTTGTGTGTCCTATCGTTCTTTCTTGTGTCCGTGTCTCTTATGGGCAACTCTGTACAAAGTTAGGGAGATGCTTTCCGTAAAACAATGAACGGCATTTACGATACAAAAAACGGGGGAAAGCGACTGATTTGTGGTCGACCACAGCATTGTCTTTTGTACCTTACGACCTGAATCTCACGCATTGTGTCACAAAAATGTTCAAACGAAACTGAAAAACGAAATGGGAGAAGTCATATAGAGCACCGAAATATCGTTGCTATTCGGCAATATTACGAAAGCGTGATGACAAGTGAAGCTCTACGTACCAGTAAGTAAGCCAGAAGTCGCTGCCGTTGAAGATGGCTTGCGCAAGTATGCTGCTAACAAAGAGCAGGGGCATCAGTAGCGGACCCGCCCCAGCACGCATGTAGCTCCAGTAGACGTGGCCCTTGACGGAGCCCGTGCTGCGAGCCTCTTCCGACTCTGCAGGCTGCTTGGCTTCGCTGCCCTTGAGATCGGACGTGCTCTGCAGCAGAAGTGTCGCCGGGTTACATGACTGCCGGCACCGGCAGCAGATGCGAGAGAGAAGTGCTTGACCAAAATTAATAGACAAAATGCTACTCTTGTGGTGCATCCGGCACGGTACCTATTATAAATTTATTGGCCCGTTACACCAGCAAACTTTAGTATAGGATAACCCGTCCCTTCAAGGGAATGCGTTACTGCAGCGAAACAACTTGTTGCCACACTTCCCTGACATATAGGAAGCTGGCTTTATCTTAGAATTCATGCTGGCTTAGATGGCCACATGTACGTTCCTAAGATAATTTTACTTCGTTTGCGATCAATGCCGCTTCAACCAGCAGCTTTTCAATTGGTAGAAAATATGAGTTTGATGTTGCAGTACGTCGCACTGGGCAGCCACCCGAATGCACATGTACGCCCCCCCTCCCCCTGAAATTTGGCAGTGTGAGGAGTCATCTCATGTATGTTAAAGAGCCCCTCACCTGGCCACACGGCAGATTTTGGTTATACACTCGAGGTTGTTACGTGTCCTCTAGGAAGCGTTCTGCCGCAAATAAAAAAAATCACATCGGCACTTTAATAGCCAAGGTAGAAATATTTCGGTGCCACAAACCCATGATTTCAGGAGGCAGTGCCACTGCCTCCTCTCCACTTGCCCCATCAAGTGGAGAGAGATACTCTCTCCACTTGCCCCATCTAGCCTCCGCAAGCGAAATTCCTTCCTTGCGTTCCCACGTACCGGATCTCGAGGACGTGGCATGCTAGCCAATTCAAAGATGATGCGCGTTCGACCATGCCTGTATGTGACAACCTTCCTTTTCTTTCTAAGCCTTTCTTCCTTTCTTAGGTTTCTTAGGCCCAAACAATGAAACGTTCCTTTCTTTCGAGCCCTTCCTAGCCTTACGTGAGGCCTCCTTCCAGCGAAGGACTGATGGAGGAAGCAAGCGTACTCTGAAAGCTCCCTTCGGCCATCCTCACGTAAGGAGCGGTTGTCGCATGCCTGGGTTCGAGATGATCTCTTTAAAGCTTTACGCGAACACCATTACCCAATAAAAAAATGTTGTATCGTCGCACAATTTTTAAATTGAAGGGCTAACATAGAGATGCGTGGGTGTTTTTTCCCAGTCTTATTCACTGAACGTAAAAAAAGTACCATATTACAGTGCAAAACTTGATGTGCTCCAGCAACGCTGGCACGCCGGCGTCGTGCGACGCCTAGCGACACCTAGCAACGCTTGCATGCCGCACGCGTGACTGAAACGAAAATGCCTGGCAAGACGTACCGTGCTCGCGCGTCTCCGCAGGTGGACGACAGCACGCATGCGCAAGGAAATGTCACGTGGCTATGCGTTGAGGTGAAGCACTCGTTCAGGGCCAGGAGAGGCGTAAGGGCGCATGAAGGCAGCTTCGGAGCTACCTTAAGATGAGGAAGCACCAAGGAAGCCTTCATCGAAGGCCCCTCAGTAAGGAAGCTTTTAGAGTGACATAAGGTGGCCTCCCCGCAATGAAAGCTTCCTTACTGAGTTAAGGAAGATTTTATTGTCTGACCCTTAGCCCTGCATTGCAGCGCATACGGATGTACCCGCCTGTTTAGAAAAACAAAAGTATTCCTCACACACAGGGACGATCGAACGCTCATCGTTGTTGAATCGCCTAGCATGACACGTGAAGTATGGCCATGCAAAGTAAGCCATCCTTGGCCCTATCACGAAGGGAGATGGCGTTCTTAGACAATGCCAGCGCGAACAGTGAGTGGTGATGCCATCTTTTTAATTAATGTTTTCATCTGTGTATGTATTTATCTATTATTGTATTCCATTTCATAATGTATTTCATATATATATATATATATATATATATATATACTCTAAGAAAGAGGAAATGGGTTATTGAGGTTACTCCTTTAGGGAATGAACTGATCTGCCACAACGATTCCTACCCTTCGGGGGTTAGTGCGAGGGGATGAACTGTTACTCCTCATGCGGTTACTCCTTCCAGGACTAACAGTTGCCATTTTCCGGTACTCCTCAAGGAAGTAACGATAATTATTTCCTATGCTCCGCAAAGGTGGAGTTAATGAAATTAGGCAATTATGCCCTGATAAAAAATTACTGAGCTGAAAGAAAATTGCCCGAAAGTAGGATTCGAACTCACGTGCCCGCGCTTGCATGGCAGGTACTCGAATCACTTCAGCACGGCAGGTCGGTTGACAGAACAGGATTTTGAGGTAAGGTTAAGCATCAAAACGCAGGTGCGGCAATATAAAAGCGACTCGGCATTTTGTGTATGCTTTGCGGGGAGAGTCTAAGGTCGAGTGTACTTGCAACCATAAGCGACTACGGAAAGAAACCTGCCCGAGTATTCATAGGGTGATTTACACTGAGCGACTACGCGACGTATGCGTGTAGCGAGCTCAAACAGGGCACGCAAGACGACAGATAAGGTCAATTTCTCTGTCGATTAGCGTGTCCTGTTTGAGCTACAGATGGCTTCAGTTAAATTCATAATCTACTTGGAACGGAAGGAACTTAGGTTTTATTGACTAAGAAAATGTAGCCGTCTATTATTGACATGCGCGTTTAATGTATATCGCTCACGTGTGATGTGCGCACGAAGGGCTTTTATCTCCACGTTACAGCTCTTAAATTTCACGCAATTTTCTCACGATGAGGTAAAGTGCTGCTCTGCATGTACTTCAATAGACAGTGCACGAACTACGTAATATTCACGATTTATAGACAATACCGTTTTCACCGCATCACTCCACGACACGGAGGAAAACAGCGCAGTGCATGGGGAGTAACTGTTGTCGTTCGTGCTCCCGTTGCTCTCTTTCCTTCCAGGGTCTAAACACTGACCCTCCGAAATGTTCACACGGCACGCACATTCATCCAGTTAGTCCCTTGAAGGACGAATGCGCCCCTTTTAGGAAGAACTGCCCAGTTACTCCCGTTTTCCCCGGGATTTTTCATAGTGTGTGTGTGTGTGTGTGTGTGTGTGTGTGTGTGTGTGTGTGTTTGTTTTGTTTGTCGCTTTCCCTCCGTATTATTTTTTATATAACACCTTGTATAAGACAACAAAATTTCAATTGGCCGTAAGCGCTTGTCCTCGTTTTTTCCTGGGTGCCGCTTCCCGCTGTGCCGAACAGTCTGGAAAAGCAGAGCCGGCGAATGTCCCTCCCTTGGCTGCCCCTCATTACCACGCGTCGCGCCACAACACAGCGCACGTGGAGCCATCACGCTTCTCCTGTCGCCCAGCATGTGCCCCTAGAGCATGCACACCATTAACAGCATGCGCCGGACGAACATGACTATTCTTCGAATAAGTGAAAGCGAGAAAGAGAGAAAAAATAAATTATAATTGATCTCTCTTTCATAGGAACCGGTAGAACGCGAAAGCGGAACGTGTCTTCATAGAAGCTGTTCATTGCACGCCCCGGACCACTGCGCAATATCACTATTTACCGCAGGCGTGCGTAAACAGTGCAAGCGATATCTGATTGATTGTTAGTAAATCGTTTCGTGAATTTGCGGTCCACGGTAGCGACAGGCGCACCTTTTGTGGGCCGGCAACCGCGGCGCTTGGCGAGCGACGTCCTGCTGCCGAGTCGCTTCGGCGAACGTACGAACATTTCGCTCCGTCGTGTCTTGAGCATCCGGCAGAGTTGGAACGCGCTCAGCTTCAGGAATGTGGGCGGCAGAGTTCGCAGCGCGCTTCGCGAACGTGCAAAGTTGTTCTGCTTCAGGCTGGCATGTTTCTCGACGGACCTAAGCGGGATTCACCCGTCGACGTCGTTGCCTTTCTGTGTCGCTTAACGCAGCAGTTTTCATAGTTGGTGCCATCTCAAGCGAAGCAGTACGCGGTGAATAAGCACTGCTGATGCACGAAGAAGCTGTACTCCGTAGGCGACAAGGGGTCACAGGTTAATCTGACGCGGAAGACAAACCATGTGCGGAAACTGCGTCGTCCGCACGGCAGAAGGCCTACACCGCCTACACGAGGAAACACCGCGTTGCAGCCTCCACCGCCCGGTCAAGAAATTGAACAAGAGCGGACACTCCCATAGAGTCCAGCGGGCGAATTGACTGTATCGCCTCCAAGCCACCGGCAACCTTAACCGCACTTCCGATATCGGTTTTGGACGCGCGCGTTTTGAACGCTAGCTGGAACGCGTTACGCCGGCTGCGTAACGCTTTTTTAACGCGACAGCGTTAAGGAGCTCGTGTCGCAGAAAAGCCGGTGTCGTCGGCGTCGGTGTCGGCAGCGTTGGCCGTGAGCGCTAAATCCCAGAAGGCACTTCATGAATAAAAAACAACTTGCTAGATGGGCCGGGTGGGAATCGAACCTGGGTCTCCGGAGTGTGAAACGGAGACGCTACCACTGAGCCACGAGTTCGATGCTTCACAGCGATACAAAAGCGCCTCTAGTGAATGCGGTGTTGCCTTAGAAACGAGCTGTTTCTAAGACTAGCTGGTTCTAAGGCTCAGGCGTGCGTCGCTTGCTCAGGCGCACATTTCGTTGCCGCGCCGAACGCTGCGTTGCTCGACGCTCACCGCGTCCGATGCGGGGCACGTAGTCGCTGCGCCGTAGCCCATTGTCTTGCACTCCTTGGCGGGTCGACGGGAACGCTGTCGCGTTCCACTCTTGAAGGCGAAGCTTAAGCGTCCTCCAATTTTTTTCGCTTCTACTGCTCAACTGCACGTGGTCTTTGTACGCAATCGTTTTATTATTAAGCGAAAACGATGGCGAACGATCTTTACAAGCCTCCATCGATACTGTACCACGTACAGTTTTATAAAGTAGATGCAAGACGCCTTTCGTAATGAGAAAATCTTTATTTTACTCTATATAAGTGCTCTTTATATATATACTATATACTTTACTCTATATAAGTTACTCTTTACGGGCTTTTTGTGCATTCATCCAACGTTGTGGCCCCGAGTAAGCAGCAGTAGTTCGTGTACGAAGGTGCGCCGCAAAGCGTCAGCTGAGAAAAGCAAATTACAAGCACGTGTAATTTTGCTATTAACACCTTATAGGAACACTGCGTGTAGAGTCGAAACGTGCGAAAGTGGTGAGTGGGCAGCATTAGTTAGTTAGTTAGCTAGTTAGAGTTTAATGACGCAAAGGCTACACTGGCCATGCTGCGCCAGTCACAAGGCAATAGAAAACGCAACGTTAAAGCAGGGAAAACTTCGTTACATTATAGTTGGTTTAAATAAGCAGTGGTCTCTAAAACGTGAAACAAGTTAGTAAATGGCACTAGCGGATCATCTACCGGTATTAGGGCAGTGTGTAAAGGTGTACGTAAGTTATACAGGTTGTGTAAAAGCTTCCGAGTCTGTTTCGATGTGTGGACATGTGTATCACTGTAAGACGTTCATGAAATTTTTCGCAAGTTCGCGGGTTTTCATTGCGAAGTAGAAAATTGTGGGTAAGAGTGTGTGTCCAATCCGAACCCGACACAAGATCAGCTCATGGGACCGCTGCTAGTGAGTTCACGACTTCCACTCGCCAATTACGGGTTGTATAAGATGTAGCTTGTTGCTTATACAATGGTTCCATTTGTGTTGCCATTTTGACCTCAAGGCCTTCCAAATTGCACTGATACTATCTTTATATGGAAGTGTTGTCTTTGTTATGTCTTTGTACGCTGCCTTTGATGCGCTTCCATCCGCTGCTTCATTACCCGGTATCCCAACATGCCTTAATTGGTACCCAGCACAACCTAATTGATATGGCGTATTTGTTTGACGTTACCATGTTTCAAATATCCCCTAACAAGGTTTCACATTCATATTTAACGTGTAGATCCTCATTTCACGTGTAGATTTCATGTGTAGAAACGCCATACATATCTCAAGTTCTTGCTGGATTAGATGATATGTTGTAGAGTACCTTTTCTTGTATCTACACTGATGGTTATCCAGCAGGTTCTCAGTTTCAAGGACGTATGTCTCTTTTATGTTTATAATGGCTTCATAAGCGTTGAAACCCACCTTGTGAGTGCCATAGGTGCGTAGCTTGTTGCTGTTGTAGGATGCTGTCCAGCTTTCAAGAAAGGGATTATAATGGCTTTCTGCCACTCATTCGGCATTTTTCCCACTTCCCAGATTTTGTTGAGAATACGAAGCAATGTTTCAAATGCTTTAGCGTATAGGTCAGCGAGCATTGTGTAATGTACTCTGTCCGGACCAGGTGCTGCTTTTTGTTTCGACAGTAGTGAGTACTCTGTTGACTTCCGAGAGTCTTAAGGGGGCATTATACGATCTCTCTGAACTCTCTGTCGTCGGAATCTTTAGTTTGTTTGTTTTTGCTGATTGCTTATACTTTTGAAATGTAGCAATAGTTTACTGAGCTTGATATGTCATGGAAATGCTGCCTTAATATGTCAGCTTGATTGAGAGCAGATTGGGTCGGGGAACAAACGCGAGTTAATGACATCTTATTTGAAATCAAGAAAAAGAAGTGGGCATGGGCAGGACATGTAATGAGGAGGGAAGATAACCGATGGTAATTAAGAGTTACGGAATGGATTCCAAGAGAAGGGAAGCGTAGCAGGGGGCGCCAGAAAGTTAGGTGGGCGGATGAGATTAAGAAGTTTGCAGGGACAACATGGCCACAATTAGCATATGATCGGGCTATTTGGAGAGGTATGGGAGAGTCCTTTGCCCGGCTGTGGGCGTAGCCAGGCTGATGATGATGATGCTTGTCTCTTCGGCGCACGTACCTACCACTGCTGAACGCGCTCGTCTCTTCGTTTCGCGCACATCCCTTCACTTCCTTTGCTTTTTTTCCAGCAAGGGCAAGACCGCGAGTAAGCTGGGTGGTCCTCAATGTGCGGAACAAGCGCAACTGTCAGATTAGTGATCATTCGAATTTCACTTAGCACAGGTTGTTGGTCCTTGGCATGCATGTGAAGCATGTGCAAACATTTGACATTTGGAACGTTGTCTGGGGTTCCGGATATATGGTCTCGCGTTTACTTTTACGTACCCTGCGCCAAGCGAGGTATAACATTACGCTCGTTCCAAAGGTGAGTTTGAAATGTTTTGTCGGGATTTCTTGGTCATTTCTGCGGATGCCAATTCTTTGTACCTTGGTCACGTGTTGTTCCTGTAAACCCTTCAGCCTTTCCTCATCGCTCAAGCCAAGAAATGTTTCCTCAGACATCACACCCCTGCTTGTATTAAGTGTTCTGTGCAGTGAAATCGTCCCTGTCGCGCATCCAATACTGGTAAAATCTGAGAGCTTTAGTGCTTGACTTTGTAATTTACCTCTAGTTGTAAGTCCCCGCTAGACATTTTCGAGGCTTTGTATGCGCGTCCGATCTTTTCTTCCAGGCATTTCGCCACCAGGAACGGAGAGCTTTCTTACTGGTGAGTTATGTTCTCTGTGGAATACATAGTACTTAGTAAATGATGGGTCGTTGCTCGGAAAGAACTGGAACTATGCTGCGGTGCGGCATGTTTTCAGACACCGATCTTAGACCACAGAAGTTTGCGCTGCCATGTTCGGCTACAGCGCCGACCGCCCACCACGTAGCCCAACGAGGGGACGCGGCAGAGCTTGCATACAAGTCTGCACGACGCAAGTCGTACGCCGCTACTCTAACCAAGTATGGTGCACCTTAGGTACGTAGGATAGCAACACAGCGTTAATCCTTGCCGCAAAGGAGGGAGGAAGTAAAACGAAGTGAAGACAGGAGAGAGGGCAACTACCGATTCCCCTCGTGGGGTCAGTCCGGAGGTGCCGTCCACGTGAAGCCGAGGCCAAAGGGACGTGTTGCCTCCACCGACAGGCCTTACAGGTCCAAGCACTTAGCTTCGGCTCAAACCCCAGGAACCGCTATTCTCCAGACACGGCTAAGCCGCGCACGGTTAGATGCTGAATGTCCAGCCCTCGTGTGCTTGGGTATGTGGTGTCGCCACACATCAAACGCCTGCTGATGCAAACGTTCGTGGGGGGCGGGCGGCATTAGAAACAAAAGCAATTCGCTTTTACACGCATGGCGTAGAAAACACCCGACTCATCCAAAAAAATGCCATACACAAAACATGATAAGAACACCTGATTTCCAAACATTCCCCATTCCCAGGCCTTACTTCCTGCACTTTAGGAGCACAAATACACGGGCGACTGCGAGTTTCCTAAACTACTTGGTACGCTACGTACATAGAGGTGGCCACAACACAGGCTCTCAACTACACCATGCTAGATGCTCGCAGAATTCCTTCTACTCGCACTCAAGACAAATGCGTGAGTGGAAAGCCTGTTTTCAATCGTTCGGAAGACAGAATTTTCGAATTACAAGATGCTACAGTTTGAGAGCTTTGGCGTTATCTTTTGTGCGTTCTGCCGGCGCTAGCAACCCGCGCCCGTGTTATCACTCTTGGCAACCGCTCGTCGCGTTTTCAATAAGCGTGACTACGGAAAGAAGGTATCTGTTGCTACGGGGCTATAAACAGCGTCACAAATTTGTCGCACTAAGATTCTCTACCCGTGAAACTAACTGCGTCATACGGTCGAGCTGCTTTTCACCAACTGCGTCATACAACGCCAGGCGCGGCGAGGTTCCTAAAAAGTATCCCAAAACGTAACGAAACTAATTACAATAATGTTTGGGGTCAGAGAAAGCGTCGCGAACTTTTCTCAGTAAGATTAGTACGCGCGAAATTAACTGTATCACCGGGCCGCGCTGCTTTTCGCTGCGTCACAGAGCTAGACGCGGCGAGCTCGCCTGAAAACTACAGAAATTAGTGACAATAATGCAGGACCCCTTGAAAGAAGCGCAAACGTCTACCAGTTCGAGTCATTAACTGAAGTTAACTGCGCCTGGATGGCTGAGCTGTTCTTCGCTAACTTCGTCACAAGTCTAGGTTTCGTACCGTAAACCTAAGCGTGCTTGGAATGTGTCGCAGACAGTCAAAACAAAATTGCTCACCTTGCTGTAGTCCAACAGTGCAGTGGTACCGTGTCAAAGTGCCGAGGGAACGCAATAATAATCTGGGAGCCCAACGAACCAGGCTACATCTAAATTAAAGAAAATACAAATGGGTTGCCGCACAGCTGAATTTCACAAGCGCAGTCGCCCTCACTCGTTTCGCCCTCTAAGAAAAGTTTACACCCTTTGGAGTGCCCCTTCTGCCGCACAACAATAATCGTCATCTGCAATCGTCATGAAAAAAACAACTTGCCGCAGGTGGGAACCGAACCCACAACCTTCGCATTTCGCGTGCGATGCTCAACCATTTGAGCTACCGCGCCGCCGTTTTCCCGGTCTGTGAGTGGTGGCACTGGCTAACACTCCCAGGGTTCTACTAGGACACATAAATACCCAAGAAAGTGGATGGGAAAACGGCGCCGCGGTAGCTCAATTGGTAGAGCATCGCACGCGAAATGCGAAGGTTGTGGGTTCGGTTCCCACGTGCGGCAAGTTGTTTTTTCATCCACTTTCATTTCCATTAATTTATCGTTTCTTTATTTCATTTTTTAAGCACAAGTAATTTCCCCTATGTTGTCCTTGGTGTCAGTGTTGGCTTCTTATGATATGACTAATAAAAATCGGGCCCCTCGGTTAACCCCCTTTCTTCTCGTTATATATATATATATATATATATATATATATATATATATATATATATATATATATATATATATATATTGTGACGGGGGTGTTCGCCTAGCAGAAGAGTCACTAGTTATAGGTTGTAGCGCTAGGCTTAAAACAGGTCGGCGCTATATCGTAACAGGGAAGCAAGCCCTCCTCGTCGTCTTCTTCTTTTGCACCAGCACCATGCCCAGTGCCTTCAGTACAATATATATATATATATATATATATATATATATATATATATATATATATATATATATATATATATATATATATATATATATATTTTTATATATATATATATATATGTTTCAAATGGTTCCTATTATTATTAGTCAATAACGTTGGCTCGAGAAATGCTCATTTTCCAAGCACGCGCAACTGCGCTTTTTATATGAGCCTGCCCTCCCATGGTGATTTAACTGAAAGACTACATCATCCCCGTGGGAGGTAGGCAGGAGCAAAGTCCCTGGTGACTTGCTGCAACGCCGCGACACTCCACCTGCCTGCCCCCCGCCGATGCGTGTTTCGGCGCACGCGCCCCACTGCATGCGGCCGCCTTCGGAAAGGCCGACGGCGCCCGGAGGGGGTAGGGCAGCTCCCTTCCTCCGTTGGACTGAAGCCTTGAAAAAAGTATTCACTTGCCACCGTAGCCTAATTCTATGCACAATTGCCAATAAACTTGTTCGTTTATTTTGCAGACTTCTGTTCTTAGGGCGCTGAACTATAATTATAATATTGGCGAGCGCGCAACAAAGAAATTCAGCTACAGCCAAGCGATCATAAATTAACTACGTACATAAGCCCAATGCTACCCACAGCGACGTGAAAATCAAGTGCTTTTTTTACGCTGTACGGTCGCCGGGGAGAACTTTCACGCTTCCAGAAAACTTGCGATCGGCGCTCGGGGTCAGCCTTGTTGACATCGTCCGCAATGGTTACAAATTCCTCAGCTCAATAAAGGCTGCTTTTATGGGTAAGGCGTACGCAAACTAGTAAAAACATCGACAAGATTTTAAAGCCACAAAGCTTGTGATAATAACCGACCTTTTTACAGCGCGACGAACAGCTTGCGATGCTCGTCTTTGAGCCCATAAACCCCCTTTCTCCACTTGGCGCCAGGGTTGCCAGATGGCCCCAACAAAATATAGCCAAGTGATCTCAAAATGTAGCACAAAAATAGGGAAACCCAAACTTTTTCTGAGCGGAAAGTAGCTAAACATGTAGCCAGAACGTTTAATGATGTCCTGTAAATATCTTATAGATGGTGGAAATGGTGTCGAAGTCTCACCACGTATTTCCGGCTCCAAAATTACTTCCACCACATTCAACCAGCGCATAACTGGCCTCATGATCTGCGTAAACAATTGTAATAATACCTGACACCCACACGTGGATCTGCACACTATTTATTGCTACAATGAACCCATGGATTTCTTTTCCGGTTCACTCCCGGCGTTATTCGAATTTACCGAGCCACGTTCTGAGCTAACTTTTGTTCACGCCTCGCTGTAGCCGAAGCACTTTTCTATAAGAGTCGGGCAAAATACTTTTACCTCCAATCTCGAGGATCAGCTTAGGCTGTTCGCGATCGTGTGACCGAGAGGTGGCCCGAGCTCAAGACAGTGTGTCAGAACGGAACAAAAAAAAAAAAACGAAAGAAAACAATATTTTTGACCAGAACGAAAACATAACCGACACGCTATGTGGCTTTTTTTTTTTGTTTAGGAGTTAAACCGAAATATTTTGGGCGGTTTTCGGTTCAAGCGGAAAGTCGTCATTCCGAAACAGTCGACGTCAGGCACCCTCCAGATTGGCGCGTATCTCAGGTTTCTGCATAAGCGCGTAACTCAGGCAGCAAGCGATAGCCGCTCGAGCACTCTGCTAATCTAAGCCTGCCACTCGGTGCACTAGCAGATCGGCATGGCAGCAAAAGCCAAGGCTCGCGCGCTGAAGAGCTTAATAGTTTCGTTTTCTACGGGTACAAGGCATTGTTACCGAAGTTTTATTTGCGCTTTATCGGAACAGCGGTCTCGTATTTCGGCGAGTACACTCGGTGACGGGCTGCTTCTTAGATCATGCTGAGTGCCTCGAGTCAAAGCACTGAATTCTAAGAATTCATAAATCAGTTATTTTGAAAAAAAAATACTGTTTTAATCGTTACTTTGCTCCGAAGTTTTCTGCCAGTTTTCATTAAAGTTTATTCTGTTTCTCTCTGTGGTATTAGTTTCGTTTCACTGAAAAAAGTTCTATACCGGTTCTGCTCCGGAACGAAAGAAGAAAGATCCATAACCGTTAATAACGGTTTCAGTTAGCATGCAGAAATGTTCGGAGCAAAGTAACGATTAAAACAGCATTTATTTTTCAATATAACTGAAAGATGAATTCTTAGAATTCAGTGCTTTGACTCAAGGCACTCAGCATGATCTAAGAAGTGCACTTTTACATATTCTGGCGCGGTCAGCTTTTTACGATCCTTGATGGATCCATACCTTCTTCGTTAAGCCACCGAAAGACAGCCGCGTCTTCAGCAGTACGCGCTCCCTGGAGAACCGCCAGTCGATCTCCCCGTCGTCGTGACGACAGGTGAGCTCGTGTCTATCGTTCTGCAGAAGGCATCAATGTCTTTGGACGAACTCTTAGAAAAAGGGTTCGTGAAGATAAACCTTCAAGTCTCCCTTTTCAGCCGCCTTGTGCTATCACAAGCAGAGAAGTCAGTCGTACCGGAGCCAACTTGCCATTCAGATCTCTCCGTTATGCTTCAGGCGATTCAACTCCAAAAAAACAAGTTTTACAGCAAAATGAAATGATTCAGACTCTTGTCTCGGCCCTGAGCCTCAAAGAAAGCGTTCCTACAAAGGTTGCGGAACCTGAACCCTTTGATGGTTTGTCGCGGAATCCAGAAGCTTGGATTGCGTTCTTTGAATACGCCTGTCGACAAAACGGCTGGGACACAGATGCAAGAAGAGTGAAGCATATGCTCCTTTTCTAAATGGCATCGCAAGAACATGGTACAAGCTACGTATCACGTAACATCAATGTGATGCATGGAGCACGTGGAAGGAGAGCTTCATCTCGTCATTCCGTGGCAGTCCGCTGGAGCGATGGGACCAAGCTATATCTGGAGGTCTGGATCAGTGCTCGAGTAAAGCATCGACTACTTCAACTTGCAGAGCCGGAACTTCCATTTAAATCCTTTATAACGGTCATAATGCATGACCTACTTCAGCAATTGCAACGAAAAATTCAAGCTGCAGCACCAAAAACTATGGAGGCTTTGCTAGAGTCACTTCAAGAGATCGCCTGCCATTGTATGGAGAGACCGACAAAGCCGCATTGGGATGTCCGAGGGGCAGAAGAATCTAGAAACGGAGACTTTCTTGAACAGTTACCACAGAGTGGTTACCAAGAGAGAAGTCACCATCGTTCGTTGCACGCCGCGAAAAGAGAGTCTGAGGAACGCAGTTTGCTTAGATTGAAAAAAAAAACTAATAAATGAGGGTTCTCAGTCTGACCCTATGACAAAAAAGGAGACTGTTTCTTTGATTTCTGCGAGTTTATTACATATAGAAATTGACGTTAATGGACCACGTACAAGAACACTTGTAGACAGCGGAGCTTCTGTATCCATTCTTAAGAAAAGCAACGCAAACCCGCAAGATGTATGCCGAGGGAGATCAGTTCTTGTGCTTGGCTATGATGGAAGCAAGAGAGAGTATTGTGAGTGGGCACGCCTGAAAGTAAAGTACCAATCTAAAGAGGCAGAAGTGGTTCCATTAGTTTTAGACATTGTGGAGTACGACTTTCTCCTATCTCGCCCGGACATGAAGTTGTTAACACTAAATATTTATTGGGACGATACGGTGTCTGTTGATCAAGGGGCTGACCAAACAGATTCGGGACAAAAAGAAGGCCACCTACGGATGCTGAAGAGAGGCAGTGTAATTCCTCACCTTTACCCTAAACTGGTATGCTTGGGAGGATATCCACCGGCAACAACAAAGTTCGAAGTGCCATTTCACCTGTCCGACAATACACTTGTGAGAAAAACACCATACAAGACGAGAGAAAAGAAGGCGTGGCTAAAAGAAAAGCTACAAAATATGTTAGATGCTGATGTAATTCGTCTGTCGGTGTCTCCCTTCGCTTCACCTATCACCATTTCTCCAAAGCAAGAGAGCAGCTGGCGTCTATGTACGGATTAGAGAGCAGTAAATAACCAAACCCTGTTGATTACATTTCCAATGCCAAGGATTGACACCATCGTCAATGAAACTGGAGGCTGTACCTGTTTTTCTCGCATAGACTTGTGCAAGGGCTTCTGGCAGGGGCTACTGCAAGAAGACACCAAACAATACAACGCATTTACGACTTCATTTGACATATACGAATATAATCGCCTTCTTTTTGGAGGGAAAAACTCACCTAGTTGGTTTCAAAAGATGATGCACACAGCTTTGAATCCCTACATTCGACGCTTCTGCAATGTTTACGTGGACGACATTATCACCTACTCTATAAGTGAAAAATTGTACACACCTGGGTCATATTCTGAAAGCATTATCTGATGCTAAGCTAAAAAGTTAATTTCAAGAAGAGTGAGTTCTTCAAAACTAACGTGACACTTCTAGGCAGAGTTTTGGACGGAACAACGAATAATACGAAAGAAGAATCGGTAGCTCGCATAGCAAAACTAGTAAAGCCATACAATGTACACCCGCGTCGCGTTTTTTCTAGGCTTGGCGGGCAATTTCAGAGCATTCAATCAAGATTATGCTCTCAAAAGTCGTTGTCTGGCAAGACTGACTCAGAAGGATGTTCCCTTTTGCTGCACAGAAGAATGTGATGACGCCTACCGACAATTGGTCCGAATAATTTCTTCTGATCCTGTCTTGTGCTTACCAGACTTTGCGCTGCCCTTCGAATTGAATACCGGTGCTTCTCACTATGGAACGGGAGCAGCCTTATATCAGAGAGACCCATCACGACCACCAAACCAACAGCTTCGTGTACTTGGATACTACAGCTACACATTTAACAAAATTGAATTGAACTATACCACCACAGAAAAAGAAGCTGTCGCAATTTTAAAAGCCGCCCGCTACTTCCGCTTATATTTGGAAGGTGCAAAGTTCCAGCTACACACAGACCATGAAGCGCTAACGTACATATTGAAGATGGCCGAACTGAAAAGAAAGATAGCCCGTTGGGTGGGTGAAATGCAGCAATTTGATTTTGAAGTAGCTCACCGCCCGGGAGCTTCTATGAAAGACGCAGATGCAATGTCGCGATTAGCCGTTATGCTTCCAGACAATCTTGAAGAGGCAACTGTTGCAAGGATATGAGAAGGAACCGACGTTTTGCAACGTACTAAAAATGGGCGAGTTGTCGTTCCTACTTCCTTGGTTCCAAAAATATTAGAAATGTACCAAGATAGCCCCGAATCAGGAGGCCATGATGGCTTTTGGAGAACCTACATGAAATTGACAAAAAGGTTCTCGTGGCCTCGTATGAAGCAAGAAACAAAATACTATGTTTTATCATGTCATAAATGCCAGATAAACAAAGTAAAATTTAAACCGACGAAAAAGATGGCTATACCACAATACTCTAACACACCATTTGAAGTTATTCATCTAGACTTCGCGGAACTCCGAAAAAGGTCTGAAGGAGTTAAGAAGACACAAGGCTTCCTGCTGTGCATTGATGAGTGCACCAGGATGATTGCAGCAAGACCTGTTAAAGAAGATGCTAACAGCGTAATTTCATTCTTCAACAGGAAAATGTTTGACAATATAAAAGTAATTGTCTCCGACAATGGACCTGCTTTCCGAAGTCGTCGGCTACAGGAATGGGCTGAAAAGCGTAACATCAAGTCATGGTTCTCTGCGCCTTATCATCCTTCAGCAAATGGGCTAGCTGAAAGGGCAATCAGGGACATCAAACGACACATTAGCATGTATCCAGCATTCCCAGGTGGTTGGAAATGTTGTCTGGAAGCGGCAGTACCCTACCACAACCGCTCGTATACAAGTGCCCTGGGAGGCACTCCTCTATTCGCTGCAACTGGGAGACCACCTTATCTGCCTGCTGATATAAGCATTGGCATCGACAATAATATAAAGCTCACAGAAGCAGCAAGAACTGAAGATAGTAGATCAAGGTATCGTGAAAGAATGAAGAGAAATATCGACAAGAGGCAAAATCAAACGTTACCAACACTCGACGTCGGCGACATGGTACTTGTAAAAAGAGGGCCAAGCCAGAACACGGCCTATAACGGACCATTTCGTGTGATAAAGACGGCAAGTCAACAAGGACACTTAAAGACCATATGGTACATTGGTCCCAATGACACCATGGAATCCGCTGCTATTCGGAATATATTCAAGTATCATCCCTGGAGTGATGCAAACAATGCTGGGAGGGGGGGAATGAAGCAATGCTATGACGGCCGGCAAATAGAAGTTGAAACAAGACAAGGGGGAGGGAGAAAAAGAGAATAAAGAAGTGCGATAAACAAAATGGAGTCTGTGTTGTGAGGCTATTAAGTACAGTTTTATTACAATCATGATAGAGCAAAAAGAAATTAAATTATGCGCCTTTACGAGCCAAACCACAATCTGATTATGAGGAACGCCGTATTCGGGGAATTTGGACCACCTGCGGTTTGTTAACGTACACCTGAATATATGTACATGGGTGTTTTCGCATTTCGCCCCCATCGAAATGCGGCCGCCGTGGCCGGGATTCGATCCCGCGACATTGTGCTTAGCAGCCCAACACCATAGCCACTAAGCAGCCCCGGCGGGTATGTGGTTCATGATAAAGTACGTACATATAAAAAGTAAGCCATAATCGCAATTACTCGTACGCACAAAGTTTAAAGGGAATACATTTGCAGGATTACGGTATGAAAATTGGAAAGTCGCCTCCGGGACGCGACTTTACAATTGCTAGTAAGTACAGCGGAGCGTGGCACTTGCGGACACGCCGGACGTTTGCGCGCATGCGTGAGCAAGAGCTGGTGCGAGAGAGAAAAAGTGAGGGCTTTTGCTCCTTGAGTATATGATTCTGCCTAGGCACTACGGAGGAGTTTCTTAGCGCGTGTTTTATGCGTTTATCTCTAGGCGTGCCGGCATTTCTGAGGGGGGGGGGGGGGGTCGAGTTTGTTTACGCTCCCACGCTGGCTGACGGCGCGGTGAAACAGATGATAGCATCGCAGTAGTTTCTGTGGGAGGAGTAGGGACCGCGGCCGGTAGAGGCCGGTCCGCATATATTGAAAGTCTAGAAGGCAGAGAGCGTTAGGAACCGTAGTTGAACGCGAGTTGCTGAAACCGCTATGAGGATACGCCGCGCCCCCCTAACGCGTTTTACGCTAACCTAACCTGCCGTTAAGCTAACCTAACGAGGCCGCGAGAAAAAGACAATAATACTGACGACGTAACTACTGTGAGAATAAGGCACGGCACCCTGACTGCTTTTACGCTAACCTAGCCTAACGTAGCGTTAACCTAATTTAAACCTAAGCTAACCTTACCCAATGTGGACGAGACGCAAAGACAATAATCCTCACGGCGTGAAATCAGGCAATCGCGTTCAAGCGTGGTTGCTAAGGGGACCAAAGGGAACTGAAAGGGGACAACTCAAAAATGCTCCTGAAAAGTAAAGGATAGCAGGCCCAGCTCTACTACGGCCCCTATGCTCCCCCGGAAAAATCAGTGAGGTCCTTTCTTTCTCTCTGATTTTTAAGGTAGGATGCTGTAAGGCGCAACAAAGTTATAATCCGGCATGACTAACTCACCACCAGCGCCGCAAGCGCGAGAAAGTCTGACCGGCGTATCCTTAGGCACAGCGATCACCAAATGGGGCGTCATTGTGCACTGGTTAACCATTTTCACCGCACCGGCAGCCAGCGTCCGAGCGTAATCTCGACCCCACTCCGCAATGCCAGCAAGCCTAGGGACAAACGCATACAACACGCACTAAGAAGCTTCTCCACCATAGTGCCTAGGCCGGGCCAGATGTTAGAGAGTTTTAAGTTCGGGGACGCTAGCGGCTGGCGTTCCCTTACCTAAAGCTCTCTATTCAAGGAGCAAAGGCCCCCAGATTTTCTCTCTAGCAGCAGCTTTTATTTGCGCCTCCGCAGACACGTCGAGCGCCTCGAGAAACGCCACGCGCCGCTGTACCTATTATCAATTGTAAAAATGTCACCCGACAGCGCCTGCTTTATTGTTTAGATGCCCGTCAGAAAGGAGGTAGCTGACCCTGCAAGCCCTCTCCTGTCGCCCTCTCCCATTCCCTTGATTTCGCCGGTCTACACTGCGCTTGCGGCCGTTCCGACCATCCGAGTACGTGTTTAGCAACGTGGTTCGCTAAGCCAAGGCCTCGCACTTTTTGTTTTGCAATGGTTGCTGTGTACGAGAAGCATCTACTTGTCGATCTTGGTGTTTCTGATGAAGTGTTTTCATGATGCGGTACTGCTGTGTACCTATGTGCACTTGATGTGCGAGAAAGAAACACCCAGGTGTTTCGTTCTACAAAATCCCTGCTCTCGAGCTGCGTCAACAGTGGATCAAAGTGAGTGCACGCAAGAAAACACGGAAAAGATGGGCGCCAGGCATGCGGTGCAGATTTTTTCATCACCTGTCATAGCTACCACTGCAGTATTCATAAAGGTTTATTCTGAGCTGCTGAAACATTGGTGCACTGAGTTACAACAAGCACAATATTCTCTAAGAGCCTCGCTGGTTTGAACTCATTCTGTAGTTCACCCAGTACGTCATGTTTCTGTACCTACTTGTAGAGCTTTAATTTTATGGTTTCCATTGCCATTCTATATATCACCAACGTTACTGTAACTAGCCCGTACGAGCCCGTCTTTATGAACTTTGCCTATGCACATGAGGCTCATCTTGCTTCATGCCATCCAACCGCAATTTTCTTCGTTTCAGTCACTGGTTCAATGGCATTAGTCGGCGGTGCCTTGCTCTTTGGTCTGAGGATCCTGATTAGCTGTATTAGAATTTCATCGGGTCCTGCAGCCGTGCTATTGTGGGTATTTCCTTCTGATTTCTAGTAAAAAAATTCTATTCTAAATTTGGATCTCTCACGCTTATCGTTGCTGGATCTGTCCGAGTCAGAACTACGCCTTCATTTGTGCCAAAGTTATCCGTAACAACGTCTCGGACATACCGCAGAGCATCGTCTCCTTCGAAGATGTTACCATCTTCGTCCCTTATAGCGGTCTGGAAATTTTAAAGCGAAAGTTTTACTGGCCGCGAACTTACGATTTCCCGTGGCCGTGCTCCGAGGAGGCACATGACGTCACACCGCATTCCTTGTCACACTGCTTTCCTCGTCGTTGCGTTCGCCTCCGCTTGCTTCGCCAGCTGCGTCGCATGCCTGATAACATGTCAGAGGATTGAAAAGGAGAGCTCGCATGCGCCGCAACCAAAGTTGAGGCGGCAGTATGGACGGCGACAATTCTGAGAAGCAGGAGGAGGCCTGGAATCGCTATCGGAACGAGATGAAGAGGAAACGAATCGCCCAGGAAGCAGACGAACAGAGCGCCGAACGACTGGCTAAACACCGCAACATAGCTGGACAACCAGACTAACCTGGACTGGCAATCAAGATTAACCAAGGCTAACCATGATATGCCTTAGCTTTCGCTATGCTAAGGCATATCATGGTTAGCCATGGCATAGCCGAGCTAAGCCACTGCCAATTTTTCAGTTGGAGTTCCGAGTGCTCTTACATGGTTGCAGACTCCTTGTCTTCTTGTCTCTTTTCCGAATCTTATGCACGCAACGTCCACCTGTGCATTCAATTATCTTTTGCACGAACTCACTCCTCGCCCTTTTCATTCCTCGGTATTTGGTCCATCTAAAGAGCACCTCTTTATGTATGCCCAACTTTTTGCCTTCTTCAGCATCCTTAGAAACCTGTTTCCGCTCTTCTATAGCTTGCTTTAAATCGTTGTTCCACCACTTACGTCGTTTCCTCTTTTCAATACATTTTTTGCTGTGTCTGTTTTATCTCCTGCTACGTAACGTATACCAGCTTCTTGTATTCCCAGACTGTTGTAGGATATGCCTCCAGTTTCTTCTCTATGTTTTTTTGTGATCTCTGTTGCTTGCTTTTCAATCATTTTTCGAAATTGTGATGCAATTGGTTCGTCTTTTGCATTAGCATTGCATTGCATCAGAAATGTTAAGGTTAACCGTTTCTGATCGCTACACATGCTATCTTTTCCAACTTCATCTGTCATGATTTGGTCTATGAGCGAAATGAGGACAAGGTAAAAGCAGGAGCCAATGTTTCGAAAAGTGTACTTGTTTCCTTTAAGGCGACATATGTTCTCTTCGGCACAGTATAGATAGGCACGGTTCTTCTGAAGGGGAGAAGGGGTAAGGCGAGTGGGCGAGCCAAGGACTAGAAGAGCCATAGTTATATGTCACCTTGAAAAGGTCACGTTTACTTGTCTAAACGTTGGCTCCTGCTTTCACCTTGTTCTCGTTTTGCTCATGGTCATGAATTTCGATTTCCCGCCTTTCCCGTGTTTTCCCTGGACCATTTGGTGTAGCTGTTCCTAGACCATTTCTGAGACAAAGCCGTAGTCGATGCCTGTTTCCGCATTGCCTTCTTACCTGTCCCTCATACTTATTTGCCCCGTTACTTACTCCAAGGTTCTTTTCATCACACAGATAAAGCACTAGAGAACTATTGTAATCAGTATATTTGTCTAAATTCTCCATAGGCGCATTCATATCTCCAACTATTACCATCTGGCCCGATTTCGTGAACTCATTATTATCGCTTCTAATGCAATCAATCAATTCTTTATGTTAATCTCTGCAACCAACGTCCAATCGGAGCTGGTACACTATCCCTGAAATTTACCCCGTCACGCACAAAACGTCCCCGTGGTCTTCTCGTTCTACTTCTCGGTTGGCCTTGATCTTACTACTTACGTCAGCGCCGCGTTCTGTCCACTGTGGGCTCTATATTAAGCTCTCCCATAGCATCACGTTGGAGTATCGTCACGGCATGAAACGTATTGCAGAACCCTGGTTAGAATTTCTGCCACATTTTAATATGATCGCTGTGGAATAAGTCACTGACAAGTCGGTCTACTGGAGTTGATCGCGTGGTGACTGTGTAATAACGGATAAAAATTAATGGCAGCCTGTTGAGCGCATGAATAGACGAACCCTTTCATCGTGCCTTGAAGGGTAAAGATCGCCTGGCTTAGACGGACATGATTAAAACAGGTGCTTCTATTTTTATTTATTTATTTTACCATCAGGGTCAATTGGCATTACAGAGGGGAGTGGGTTGTTATACTAAAAATAGTTCAACAAAAAGCAGTCAGTACAGTTAATTCATAAATAAATGAAGCTCGTAATTATACAATGTACACAGAAGTAATGGAACGAAATTAATTGAGTGAAAATTTAAAAAAAGACAGTCAGTACAGTTCGTACCAATGAAGCTCGCAATTTTATAATGTCAGCTAATGCACCATGGAACATGTGATTGTCATGAAGAGTAACAGCATCAACGGGAAATTTGTTCCACTCATTTGGCGTACAAGGGAAAAATGAGTCCAAGAAGGTCTTTGTGTTGCATAATAGACCACCTACTTTATGATGATGACAGATGCGGCGGGATATGTACGGTGGGCGAAGGAGTAGTTGGTCATGTAGGAAAAAAATGGTGATACATCTTGTGAAATTGTGTTAAACGACACAATTTTCTGACACATGATAAAGAAGGAAGCGCGAGGGAAGTTTTCATGGTGGAGACGCTAGAAGTTCTGTTATAATTAGACAATATAAAACGAAGGGAGTTATCCTGGACAAGTTCAATGAAAGTTAATAGATTGTCATAGCTAGGGTCCCACACGGCTGTAGCATATTTCAATTTAGGTGATATTAGTGTTTTATGAAGCTGTAACTTTAAGCCACATGGAGCAGTAGAAAAGTTACGACGTAAATAGCCAAGCATGCGGTTAGCATTGTTAATAATGCACTCAATATATAGTGACAAAGGTAGATTAGTCGTGATGTGAACTCCTACGTACTTGTAATAATTAACAGAATCCACAGGAAAGTTATTCAGATAATAAATAGGTGAGCGAGTGGAAGTTCTAGATACACGCATGGCTTTGCACTTTTTAATATTTAGGCCCATTAACCCTTTTGCGCTGCAGTTAAACATAGCGTGAAGGTCAGATTACAATACCTTAATGTCGTCATCGTTCGTAATTTCTCGAAAAATAACACGGTCATTGGCAAAGAGATGAATGTTAGATGATATAACTGATGAGAGGTCATTAATATAAATGAGAAATAACATTGGGCCTAAGAGAGAACCTTGCGGAACGCCAGAATGAACTTTGCAAAAAGATAGAGTATGGCCGTTTGCAGCAACAAGTTATCATCTCTTAGTGAGGTAACATGCAATCGAATGTGAGACGTTATTATCCAGGTTTAGTTGGTGCAGTTTGTAAAGTAAGTCTATGGCAAACCTTATCAAAGGCTTTTGAAACGTTTATTCGAGCATTGTTCTGCATACATGGTTGCCAACTGCCTGTAAAGACTCGGTTGGATATTGCGGGTCAAACTTGTCGGGATCAGTGACATTACTGCATGATGATATTCCCGATATCGCACGAGCATGTGCTATTCAACTGCTGTAGGCTTATCGAATGATTAGTTATGTGACATTACGGACACCGCAACTAAGGCACATTGGTCGCGCGTCCTGCCGAGGCCAAGAATAACCTGTGAGCACTGCGAACGCGTGTAGCAGTCTTGCAATGTGTTATTTGTTCTTTATTCATATTGTTTTGTTTATGTGTTTTGCAATGTGTTATTTGACTTGGCTTGATATAGCGATACACTGGATCCTTTAGAGGTACAGAGGCTGAGCTTACTTCTTACTGCCCTGCGTTATTTTTTTTTTCGATAACCATTATACGGACACTCGAGTCGTGCTTGCGCCATCACCGTTGTCGTGATGTCGCGCTATAGGCAGCACATGTGCCGATCGCGCATGGAGGATTGTAGTCCCTTCGGAGACATGAAGTTAGTTTCGCCGGAAAAACGACGGAGCGCAGTAGACGCGCCATAAAACCTCTGCTCAATCACTTGAGCGGCGGAGCCAGGACGGAGTTGTGCCTTCTGCTGCCGACATGAGCGTTGTGCGCCCGCATACTACGCGCCCACACTGTAGGATTCCTGCTGAGCACTGGTGCGAGCGGAACGGAGAGCTCGCATTCCGATCGACGCCGACTGGTGTTTCGGCCAACGCACCACCGAGGTGCGGCTCCTTGTCACGCCAACGTTGCGGGACGCCTGGGCCCAGCAGCCTTCTGTCGCGTGTCCCGCCCCCGTAGAACTCCATCTGATCAGCCCAAAGGCAACGCTAAACCTTGCTCACGCTGCTTCGTCCTTCGGGAGAAACTGCTAATTTTCAAACAGGTATTGTTGTGGCGTCATATTAAGTAGTCTGGTTAAGCACAGGACTCGCGGAGCTCAGAGCGCTAGTATGT
Organism: Dermacentor andersoni; assembly: GCF_023375885.2. Lineage (NCBI taxonomy): Eukaryota > Metazoa > Arthropoda > Arachnida > Ixodida > Ixodidae > Dermacentor > Dermacentor andersoni. The sequence goes on along the minus strand of NC_092815.1, from coordinate 225,162,494 downwards.
TTCCAACATTCTTCGTTCGTTCCTTACCTGGTAAATGTCGGAGCGAGCATCGTCGTACGAGCCGGCCAGAGATAAGTTGGATTCGTAGAAGGCGCCAGGCGAGGCGGCGTCCAGCGTCTCGCTGCCCACGGGCGCGCTGTACACCTCCTCGGTCAGGGGGCTGCCATCGAATGGGTCGACGCCGTGCGAGCTCCGGCGAGACTCCAGCACACCGTCGGTTGCTTTCTCCTCGAGCAGCGAGCCGAAATCGATGCCAGCGCTCTGCAGCTGCCGGTAATTGCCGAAACCGAGCATCTTGCCCTGCGCAATAAAATCATGTTCACCGTGTTGTCCCCGACACAAGCTGAAATTGCAGAAGTGCGACGGGTGTATACGACGAATAAAGGAGCAGAAGCGCGCATCAAAGATAGGCGCTACTTAGCAAAAGTGGCAAGGATGGACGGGCTTTGGATTTTTCCTTTGGCATCAGACAAAAACGGTAGGCTTCACCCGCAAGTCATGCGTGTTTGTTTGTAACCTCAATAGTGACACGGCAGCCATTGCTGGGAGCAAAAGAGAGAGTGGAAAATTTATTTACAGAAACGCAGAGATGTCGGCCTTGCTCCTGCCTGCTGCTCAACACTGGGGAAAAGGGCTGATGAATGATGATGATTGTCACTGCATGTTGAAACCCAGCACGCATTTGGCGACGGGCGGGTGGCTACAGATGCGCATATGCATATGTCGTCCGCATATGTTAATTTCACCGGTTTCACAAGTTCAGATGCACGGCCAATCAATCTAACAATGAAGAGAGTTGGACTGAGAACTCACCCTTGTGGACCACCTCGGTTGGTATTGTAATGGCCGGTGTCGCCATCACTTGTGCACATATACACGATGAGGCCATTGATATAAGTAACAATACATGCATATAGCCAGCCACCGAAGTCGAAAACACCCGGTTCATGAAGAATGGCATAATGAAGTACATTGTCGTATGCACCCTTAATATCACGAAAAGCAGCTCCAACTGGCGACGACTCCTTTCCTCTCCAACAGTGATGACCAAGTTAGGAACACAATCAATGGAAGAACAGCCTCTTATGAATACATTCATAAAATCAGGAAAGCAATCATTCCTCTCTAGGAACATTTCATCCTTGAGAAGACAATTTTTCCATTACTTTACTGACACAATTGGCTGTGGCGATAGGTCTGTAGAAAAGAATGTCGTTAGGGCACTTTCCCGGTTTCAGCAACGCTATTATGCGACTGCATTCCTAACTGTCTGGGTGACTTCCTGACTATCACGTAGTGTTATAAGAAGCTAAAACGATACTTCGGGCTTTTGTGTCACGATGGCAGAGTGCAGCATACGTGATTTCGTCAGCTCCTGGTGCCGATGAGCGTCGGCAAACAGAAACTGCCGCGTCAAGCTCTTGCATCGTAGAATGCACTTCGAGTCACTCATCAGGTGACGGCGGTGCTATAATGACAAGACATGAAGTCACTGCACTATACTTGTCCTGAATAAGTTTGCAGTAGTCCTCTGCTGACTCCAGTTCGGTCCGGCGTGGATGCAGAGCAACGGCACGGAATGGATGTTTTCATTGTGGAATTGTCGGGAGACTTCGTACGACCCACCAGATCTTAGACAGAGGTTGTCTTCGGTCTAGAGATCCACAGAATGTCCTCCAACGCGGTCTGTCAAATTTGCCGAGATGTCGCAGAACATGTCATTGAGCTCGGCGACTGTTCGAAAGATCTGACGGTGACTTTGTTCTTCCTTATTGTCGTTCTATGCGGCGACGCATTGCATGAAGCGCCCTATATTGTGTGTCGACCAGTGACCTGTGCTTCGGTCTGTCTTGTCTGGTTTTGTTCCGCAGGGTAGATGCAATAATGACCTGTATTTCGGAGGGAGGTGTCATGCTCTGACAACGGGTATCGACAGAAGTCTTAAATAAATAAAGACTAGTCTGTGCGACGGATGCAACGCGAGGCTGTGCGGCGAAACCAGCTAAACTGAAAGTAAGTTGGGAGGTGGTCCCTACCATCAGTCTCCAGATACCAGCTTGCTTAGGACAGAAGTCTCCTTGATGCAAGCGTTAGGACAAGACAACTGCTGTAGGACCTACCCGGAGTAAATGTAAAAGATTTTTCATCGAATATATTTAGTCCTTCACTACAAATAAAGTCGACAAAGCTTTTGGCACGAGAATCCATCACAGTGCTACCCCAAAGGGATGGTGTACGTTAAAGTCACCCGTCGCAATATGCCAACCTTGCCGCACTTGCAGCACAGACATAAGGTGCGAGCAATCCTCGCTCTTTGGTGCATGATTCCTGCAATCTCTGACAACGTGCGCCACCTATGCTTTAATTAAATTATTTAAAGGCCTATCACTGCACCAGACACCAGGCAAGGCCTACTTTATATTCTGAAGACTTCTGAAGACATTGGAGTACGCGAGCATGATCAATCTAGGCCTCATTAACTAGTGAGCGTGCTTTGAAAATAAAAAAAAATTGATTAAGTTATTGATTTTTTCTACTAGACAGCCAAAATAATCCACATATCTAATCTACTCACTTCACTCCTACACATTTCCTTTCCGTTTTTTCAGTTTAATTAGTTTTTTGTTCTCATTTTTAGCCTTTATAAATATCTTTCGTTTGTTATGTTGCGAATGCCTTAAACTAGGGTTTTAATTATACGACTAGCTGTTAACTTTAATTATTTTGCAGTTTGTGCTACATTTACTTTGTATGCTTTTCCACTTAGTAACTGCTGTATTGCTGTTTTATGCTGTGTATTTGCTCTAATGTATACATTATCTGACAGGTGGTCCCCTTTCAGCCACATGGTCTGGGACCTCCTTCTGTATTATTGTGTAAGCATGCATATCTACTTATTAAAGAAATAAACTGAAAACTGATCTCTCATTTGTGCTTTCCGCCGATATTTAAGAAAGAACATAAATATTAATTGTTGTGCCCATGTGCCAGACGTTGGGCTATAGCGGATGTTCAGGATTGTGCAATTTACGCGTGGTTAGAAATATTCTGGAAGGACATGGCGATGAATGGGTGTACAAGGCGCAAGCATACAATAAGCATTTGCATCAGTCACATACCAGTGCTGACTGACTGAGCTGTTTAAAAACGGGCTCACACAAGAATGTTGTCTTGCTTTTTCCCCTTTATTAGACATCTGCCAGCTACGCTGTTACCTACAAGGCCTTAGTTTTCCGATCCAGAAACAAATGAATAACTATATTATTTTTTAATATAACCTGTTAAGTACGCACTTCAAGCGCGACAAGTGTGGTGAGTTGAGAAGAGCAAATAATTAAAACACGGAAACCGGTAAGGGTGATCTGACATTGCAAATCACTGACGTCCGCGTCAGTACGCGGGTGGGCTTGCGCAAAGGCTATTAACTACCTGTTTTTATTATTTGTTAACTCAGTGTTCCAGCGCATTGGACAATGTATAAGCTTCGGCCTCTGCTGTGGCTTCTGTCGGCAGACAGACGCAACGCCACCCCGAAGCACACATCGCACAAACACGTCGGCTGACATTTCATTTTCTTCGTGAATAATGATCAAAACGCCTAACTTGCAATAAACGAAGCACTCAGGTGTCAAAGCATGCTTCAAAGCGCCCTTCTGTCCACAGAATGTCCGGGGCTATTGTTATGCATACTCTAGGCATGTTGTACCACGTTGCCAAATTCTGCAACGGCGTCGTTAAAAACCGCATTCTACGGCCTCTCTGGTGCAAGTGAAGTCAAGTTTATTGAAACAGTCATGTTGGAGTTACATGTTAATACTACTACAGCAGGAGGTCCCATAGTTTGGAAAAAAAGAAACTGCTGGGGGACCTCCTGTGATTCCATAAACAGCGTTATACAAAAACAGCAAAGGAAGTACGGCCACCTGAACAATAGTAATATTAATTAGGTAAGTTAATTCTCTATGAAGGGAAGTCGGATACATAATAGTAATGCTAATTATTGAAGAAAACATGAAAAATAATCGAAAGCTTGTGAAGAAGCAGAATAACAACGAATATTAACAAGAATAATCAACCCGACATGAGAGACCAAAGTCGTTTCATTATCAATAACAATATTTACTTATACAAGAACAAAAGGTATGCAGCAAAATGACGTACATATTGATAGTTAATTGAGAAATTAAGATCAGTCGGTTAATTTCTGAATGAAATATTTCTTGGTGCGCGCAGAGCATGTAAGAACGTTGTGTGATCATGTTATTTTGAAAGGTTTGATCATTTTATTTTGATATTGCTATGCCAGAGAAGAGGGCTCTTAACTTGCAGTAATTCGTCCTTACGGCACGTAAAAGAAGACTGTTGCGGAGGCAAAACCGGGCACAGTTCTTGTTAGTAATGTGTTAGGGATCAATACATTCAATGAAGCTGTCGTGTGTGATAAGCCTATATGCAATTATGGATAGTTTCTGACGGAATAATTGTTGTAACGGGAGAATGTTAAGTTTAGGAAACAGTGACCTGAAGACAAAATCAAATGGGCTGAAAATCATTAGTTTCATAGCTTGGTTCTGATGCCACTGCAGACGTTCAGGATGCGTAGAATACGTATTGGCCCATGACGATACACACTACAAAAGATGGCTATGAATATAAGCAACATACAAAGATCTTACGATGTGAGGCGGAAAATAAGTTCCTTTCTTGACGATAATGTGGATGCGAACTGCAATCATTTTCACAAGTGATCGGGCGTGTCCATGAAATTTTAGTTCAGTATTTAAGATGACGCCGAGGAACCGCGCTTCGTTCGAATACTGTATGACGTAATCACTAATGCGAACACAAGCTGGGACGTCGATTGAATTTCGCCGGGAATGGAACACCACAAATGTGATGTTAGTGAAATATATGTGCAGATGATTACAATGGCGCCATAAAGTAAAATTTTTTAGGTCGGTGTTCAGATTAGACTGCAGTGTGGAAATTGATTTACTGGATGTAAAGTTGGTCGTGTTGTCAGCGTAAAGTATGCTCTTGGTCTTAGCAAGAATAGTGGGTAGGTCATTAATAAACGCCCAAAATAAAAGTGGGCCTCAAAATAATCTCTATGCAGCTCCTACGTTAATTAGCTTCGACGGTGAGAGATGGCCGTTAACCTGTACCATTTGAGGCCGGTTACTTAAGTAGCCTACAATAAAGTTTAGTGGAAGACCAGATATGCCGAATGATTCGAGTTTGACAAGTAGTATGCGATGGTGTGTCGTGTCGAACGCCTTCGACAGACTGATGAATACAGAACCCACCAATTAGACCTATGTCAATAGCTTGCTTGATTTTTTCTGTTAAAGTAATAAGTGCAAGTTCTGTTGAATATCCTTGTCGAAATCCGTATTGCTGTGGAGGCAGAAGGTTAAATTTCTTTAATTAGCGCATTAATCTAGCGTGGAATGGCTTTTCAATCCCTTCACCAAAAAAAAGGAAGGATGTAAATTTGCCTGTAATACCCTACTGAAGTCTGATCACCTTTCTTGAATGCAGGAACTATTCTACGAGTTTTAAGACAACTCGGAGACACCCCTGCAGAGAACAGTTTGTTAATGGTTGGTGCCAAAACTGGCGATATTTCATGTGAAATTAGTTTTACTTTACAATGGCCAATGTGGTCTAAGGCAGCGCTTCTAGTCTTTAATGATGTGATGACCTGTTAAATTTCAACTGCAGTCGTCGAATACAGATAAAAGAAATGGCTACACCGAGGTACGTCATGCAAGGGACCCGCCGGCTGCTGCGTGACCGCAGATGCGCAAAAATGCTCACTGAATGTCTGTGTCGCTATTATAAGGGTTTTAGTGCACATTTCGTCGCCTTGCTTCATTTTAATTGTGGTCTCTGAACAATCATTTTTGTTCACAAACTATTTCATAATTTTCCAGCAGCGCGTCATGTTGCTTGTGTTTTTTACTATAAGAAGGGGAACGCAGTCGAGGACGGCAGAAGACCAGGTGGTGCGACAAAATAAGGAAACTCGCGGGCGCTAGTTGGAATTGGTTTGCGCAGGACAGGGGTGATTGGAGATCGCAGGGAGAGGCCTTCGTCCTGCAGTGGACATAAAGCAGGCTGATGATCATGATGATCCATAATTGCGCTTAGCACGCTTTAATAAAGAAGATAACGTTGAGGAATATTTCTGAAATCGGAATTTTAATATAACGCTAAAAGACTAAGACTTTAATTTCTTATGAAGGTTATTCTTTCTATCAATGGAGTCTAACAGTGAGTTAATAAATCATGGATTTCTGGGCGGAAGAAAGCATCTTCGTTACAGTAGCGTGAGTGGTGCAGTTTTCTGTGCGCGTAGCTATTGTTTCCGGGAACGACGCAAAAGCTTTTTCAGCGCAATCCTGCTTAATCACCGATGTGCAGTCCGCTGCACGAATTAACTGCACAAATGCGACGAAGTTAAATCGCCGCTGTCTCACTGTAATATTACTCTCTATATTTTTAAAGCCTAAGGTGAAATAAATAGGCTTATGGTGTGTAATACCCTAATCTACCACTCCTGCAATGTTATCCTATGAAATATTGGAGATAATAAAAAATAAGAGTGGGCCTGACGCAATAACGCATTGGAACAGTCTCCCAGAAGATATCGTCTCATGCACTGACCGTAAATCGTTCCATTGAAACGGTAAATAACCACATTTCTTATTTACCATTGCTACCCACCCTTACTCCAACACAATGTTACCCATTTTGCACAATTGATCCTGGCTTGTTCTTGCTTATTGTGGTTTCTTTACTGCTCTGTACATTTGTTCTAACATTGTCGCAAGGATTATAGCCCTTCCTGATGTAATGCCCCCGGGCCTTTAAGGTGAAAATAAATGAAATGTAATATGATCTATTAGTCTACTGAATTTCAGTAAATCATTCCTAGTTGGAGCTGAAATGTCCGAAGAAAAGCCAAAGCTGTGTAAACAGTGCATGCACTCTAAACATGATGCACTATCAGAATTCATGACCATAATGGTAATATCACCAGATATAACAATGTTCTTCTTTTTTATTACGTAGTTATTAAGGACGTTGCTCAATTGACTGCAATATTCTGGATACTAAGATAAAGGTGAACGATAAATGGATGCCAAGCTGCTGTTACGACTGTTAATTGGCTTAACACTGCGGGTAAATTCAAGACCAACACATCTACAAGGATTAGTCTCAAATCTGATATCAAGACGACGCGTGTATGCTAAGGACAAGTTTACAAGTACGGTACTTCCATCATCACGATACAATGCGCTATTACAATATTCAGAATGATAACCTGGTAATCCATACAGGTTCCCTTCACTGCCAGTTAAGCATGTTTCAGACAAAGATATGATAGACAATAAATGATCGAGTAAAGAAGAGAACGCAACCAGATCGCCATCATGGTGTTTTCTAAACCTGCGGATGCTTAGTTGCGGAAACGATAATGACTATTCGTGTAACAAATCTGCCGTTTATTGGCATGTGTACATAGCCATGATGGTTTAAGGACTGTTTAAACTGAGAAAGGACAGCTAATCTAGCGGAAGATACCAAGGTCTTCTACAGATGTAATTCGAAAAACGCGGCTGTCCTCGGTCATGCGGGCTTTGATTGTGCTATTATCGATCCAGAGGTGCTTCCACTGGTGTGCTCTTGTAAGCGCAAGTGCCGGCGCAAAAAGGCGTTTTCGCTCTGGCATAAGGTGATCGTTCGCATACACAGGTTTGGGGCCTATGCCTGCGGTAGAGAGCCGTGCCATTCTTCCTTTTTTAGTGAATTCAGCCTTCTTGTTTCGCAAGCAGAATCGCGCAGTAATATACCTTCCATTTTTCGCGGGCACCCGGTGTGGAGTGTCTATATCTGTATTGGCGATTCGGCAACCAATCATCTGATCAATAGTTTGGACCACGGCCAGGCGGTCTTCTACTTTTGACTCGGCGATGCCCTTCAGCTCAACATTATTGAGTCGCGAATATTGTTCGAGATCACACATTTGTTTACTAAGTTTCTTATTTTCGTCTGTGTTCTTTGGCCAGTGCCTCATTGTCGTATTTCACACCATTCGCAGATCCAATTAACCACCACTAGGCCAGTTTTCAGTTCAGCAACGTCCTCACGAAGAGCCTGCTATTTCTTTGCTAGTTCAGCACAAATCGGCATGCTCAAGTTTAGTATTGCAAAAACGAAAAAACAGAAATAGAGGCAACAGTGGAAGCGGGCAAAAGTGCAATACACAATCGAGTGCACAAAAGTGCACAAAAAGGGAAAGAAGCTGAACGGAGCGACACAGGGATCAGTACTTGCACACAGTCGCAACCACTGCTGCCTAAATGTCGAGCAACGGGAAGCGGTGACCGTTTTATAGAGATTCTTGTCAGGTAGATGGCGAACGCAGTAGCTGAAGCCCAGTGACGTATTTGGAAGACGTGCACGTGCCATGGATACAGCAACGGCCTAACAGTGCGGCCCAGGGTACCGCGCAGATTAGATTTGCCACCACGTAATGTAGTGGACGTGCGATGCCACACACAAGACACCAATACACAGACACCAAGGTACAGGCAGACACCGCACACCGCTGCAACAAGCGTTTACGTGCCCGGCGTTCTGGACCAACCGGAGAGGCCGTAGGAGCCCTGCAGCTCATTTGCAGCAGACGTTCACAATGGCAAATCCGTCGCAATTCCCCAACGTCCCGACCAGCATCCCGGCTCCTTTGCCGCTGCCCGGACAGTGCGCATTAAGTAGGCAGCAGGCCTTCGACAGGTTCCAGGTGTCAAAGACGGTGTGGCGTGCGACTACTGCACTGGCACGTTGGAGGCGGTATAACTACGACTTTAGGCACCAGGCAAGACATAATTTCCCACTATGCAAAGAAACACGTCAACTTGGCGAACGCGCAGGTGTGAGTTATTTATTTTTTGGACCACGTTACTTGCTTCGTGTCTGGAGCCAGGTAAATTCAGAGATGCGGGAAAAACCACCGATGCGAAACCAGTTCGTGGCACACGCACCATTTTACTCTATAATGGTGTATCAGGTGCCTCACACATGAACGCAACCGTTGGCGACCGACTGAACTGTGGGAAGCGGTTCGTTGGAAATCTACCGCTAAATGTGGTCTACCGGCCTGGCGCTAGGCTTCTTTTAAATTCAAATTAATTAGATTATGGGGTTTTACATGCCAAACCACGATCTGAAGGCTTCTTTTAGTGTGTATGCCAAGGAAAGGTCTCAGAAACCCCGTTACGCCCTCCATAGGGTTTGGTAAACCCTGTGTTTCTAACAGCGTGCAATGGTAGTTCATGGTTTCAACGCGACAGCGTTAAGGGCCCATGGCGCAATCCGTGTCAAAGAAAATATGACGCAGGATTTTCTGCGACATGCGACACATATTTTTTTCGACAAGCCCTCCGCGTGGCGCATAGGCATTACTGAAGTAATTGAATTTCCAAATGTAAAATGCGTCAGAAAATCCGTAAAGTACGGCTTACGAACAACGTACGGACATGATAGCGTCTGATTGTAATTTGAATATACGAGAAAACATAATTCTGTTAGCGAAAGCTCAAACATAAATCTCTTTTTCAGCTGGTGTTTGAGGATTGTCTTAGTAGGAGTGGCGCCGCCCGCTCGCTTCCTTGCAACATCATAAAAAATGAACCAGAAAGCTGGCCTTCGTGTATAGCGCTCGCCGCCAGGGTTTCCAGGAAAAGATTACGATTACATAAGCTGCAGTTGCCGGGTTGCATGAGAAGTACTCCTGGGACCTTTTAATGCTATCGCATTCCACTCCTAAAGGCCCCTCACCAGGTCTGGCCATTTTGAGTTGACAAGCACAGCGCATACAATGCGCTCTAACGATCGTACCTGCTAAATATTACAGCACTGTGCACCACGTAAAGAGCTTAAATTTCAAACCAAACGCCTTTTGGTTGAGAGAACATTATGTTGGTGGTGGCGCTCACCTCCTCAGATCATGCGTTCACGGCACTAAAATATTTATATCTCGGCTATTAACGAATCAAATTGAAAAATGTTTGTCGTAGAAAGTTCCCTAGAGGGCACGTAACAATTAGCAGCGTATAACCAATCTTGCTTTCTGATTTGGTAAGAGACCCTTGAACGGCAAAGCTTAAGCGCCTTCCATTTTTTTACTTGGTACTTCGCACTCACCTTCTTGACATAAAAATTGTAACAGCGCAAACACATGCAACCACAAGGTACCAAGGACGAGACACAAGCGCTGGCTGTCAACTAAATTTTATTGACGGAATACGGATACCTTATATAAGGGGAAAGGCAGAAGTGAAGGGGGGAGGGAGTGAGACAATCGGGGAAAATGACATTGCGCATCGATGAACGAACGTGCCGGCAGACAACGGAATCAGGCGCAGGAAAACAAGAAAACTAGAAAAAGCTATCAAAAAGTAAAAAGTAGAAAAAAAGGCGATGGATACTAACATACAATCAAATCAGTAAGCGGCCGCTTCCAAAAACTGAAGCTCTGTAGCAAAAAGCGATACAGAGGGGGTGCTTACGCACTTGCTGCCATATTTCTGTATGTGAAACGCTTCCAAACTGACCCGCGCCGTCGCGTCTGCACTATTATCGAGAATCTTCGTCTCTCCCAATCGAGGCTCGCAACCTGTGCATGCAATTACGTGCGCAACCAAATGTGCGTATTTGTCCTTTAAGTTACTTCAATTTCGGTCTTTAAGTTACATAAATTTCGGGTCAGTTTGGAAGCGTTTCACATACAGAAATATGGCAGCAAGTGCGTAAGCACCTCCTCTGTATCGCTTTTTGCTGCAGAGCTTCAGTTTTTGGAAGCGACCGCTTACTGATTTGATTGTATGTTAGTATCCATCGCCTTTTTTTCTACTTTTTTTACTTTTTTATAGTTTTTTTAGTTTTCTTGTTTTCGTGCGCCTGATTCCGTTGCCTGCCGGCACGTTTCTTTAATCGATGCGCAATGTCATTTTACCCGATTGTATCACCGCCTCCCCCCTTCACTTCTGCCTTTCCCCTTATATAAGGTATCCGTATTCCGTCAATAAAATTTAGTTGACAGTCAGCGCTTGTGTCTCGTCCTTGGTACCTTGCGGTTGCATGTATTTGCGCTGTTACAATTTCTATGTCAAGTATGCACCAACTCGCCCAGAAAGAAGTTTTAATGAACAGTCACCTTCGTCGCCTAAAGCTTCAAAGCGACTGGCGGAAGCGTAAATGATATAATAAAGAACTATAATACAGCACAGGCCGCAATACTACATCGGTTAACGTACATCGTCATTCCTCCTAATGTGATTGACCATATATACGTTGAATGAATGTATGTTTCAACATAAGCATCTGAGCACGCTCAGATATACATCGGACATCACCCCGCAAGGCTGCCATTTCAGTGAACACTACGAGGAGCAAACGCGCCGAAGTATGAAGGAACGACTTAATGAGCACTATAATAACGCTAATAAAGGAAGAGATGGCCGGTTAGCTACCTGCTACATCACGTGGTGGCTCCTCTGGGATTCATGATTGCTGTGTTGTGCACTGGCATAAAAACAAAATGAACAGAGTAATATTGGGAGGAGGAGGAAAGAGAAAAGTAGAAGGCAAGGAGGTTAACCAGAATAACGTCCGGTTGGCTACCCTACACCGGGGGAATGGGAAAGGGGAAAACAAAGATCACAGGGAGAGAGAGGAGGGAAGGAAAGAAGGAAATTGCGGCGAGTTCGCTGACGCGTGTGGTCTTACAGAAATCGCGTTAATAGTCACAGATGGTCGCACAAACCCGTCGTCCTTAAGAAACACAAAAGCGCCTTCACCGCTTCATGGGCCGACGGGCGATGGGGGCGGTGTTCTAGCAGCACCTGCACAGAAAGCGGCCGATTGTCCAGTTTTTGGAAAGCTTTTGCAAGTTCTTGTCTCTCTGAGGCATATCTTGGACAGTGGCACAGCAGGTGGTCGATGTTTTCTTCGGTGCCACAGACCTCGCAAGCTGCACTGTCAGCCATTCCAATTAATGTAGAGTATGCCTTTGTGAAGGCCACTCCTAACCAAAGGCGACAGAGAAGCGTAGCTTCACGTCGAGGAAGTCCGAGTGGAGGTCGGAGTTGCAGGGAGGGGTTTAGTCGATGCAGTCGCGTGAGTCGTAAGTTTGGTGAGTTCCACTCAGTCACTGTGAGACTGCGTGCCAGGTGTCGAAGCTGCTTTGCAGCATCAGTCCTCGAAAGCGGAATTGAAACGCTGTGCTCTCCTTGATGTGCTGTGCGAGCAGCGTTATCGGCGGAATCATTGCCACTGATTCCACAGTGACCAGGTATCCATTGAAAAACGACCTCGTGACCTTTTTGTTGGACATCATGGTAAAGTTTCACAACTTCGTATGTCAATTGGTCATGACATCCGTGTCGGAGAACTGACTGCGTGCCCTGTAGTGCTGGTTTTGAATCGCAGAACACAGCCCAGTTTCTAGGTCTTTCAGAATCAATGAACTCTAGTGCTCGACGCAGGGCCGTTAGTTCTGCCGCCGTTGAGGTCGTGACATGCGATGTCTTGAACCGCAGTGTCATTCCTCGCGTTGGTATAACCACGGCACCAGAAGAACTGCACGACGTAGTCGATCCATCGGTATAGATGTGCACGTGGTTGCTGTACTTTTCGTGCAGAAGAAGTAAGCTCAGCTGTTTTAGAGCAGGGGCCGTTAGATCTGTCTTCTTCTGTAGTCCCGGAATCATTAGATGTACTTGTGGACGGCTCAAACACCACGGAGGAAACGCTGGCTTGGCCGCAGGTGCGTACCCTGAAGTAAACGACGCACGATGTGCACTGACAATACTGCTAAATGTCGAGCAGGGCCTTGCAGCAGTGAGGCTCGCCAAGTAGTGGGAAGGGGTCCTAGCATAATGCCTGAGATGCATACGCATTGTCTCAACGGTAATGTGCGTCGTGATTGGGTTATCCTGCGCAAGGGCAATGGTTTCAGCCGTTGATGCACTGCGTGGTGAGCCAAGACATATCTTAAGGGCTTGGGCTTGAATACTCTGAATCGTACGCAGGTTAGTCTTGCAGGTGTTGGATATTGCAGGCAGGCTGTATCGCAGGAATTCAACGAACAACGCCATGTAAAGCTGTAACATAACCTGTATAGATACTCCCCAACTTTTTCCTGCAAGGAACCTGAACAGGTGACAGATAGTAGTCAGCCGCTTTTTCACGTAATTGACGTGCGGAGTCCAAGACAGGTCTCTGTCAATTATGACTCCCAAGAATCTGTGACTTCTGCTGTATGGTATAAGTTGTCCGTTAATAGATACGCCGTAACCAGACATTGGCTTCCTCGTGAATGCCACCATTGCGCACTTTCCGCACGAAATTTCAAGTCCTTGTTCACGAAGGTAGCAAGATGTCATTGTGGCTGCCTTGTGAAGCCGAGCGCGAAGCTGAAGTCGTGTCACACCTGATGCCCAAATGCAGATGTCGTCCGCATAGATGGAAAGTCCTACCGTGCTTGGCAGGTTGTAAACTAATCCACTGAGGGTGAGATTGAAAAGAGTCGGGCTAAGCACTCCTCCTTGAGGGACTCCTCGGCTACCGTAATGCTCGGATGTCGGGCCATTTTCTGTGTGCACGTAGAATGGTCTCCTCTGTAAGTAGTTGCAAATCCACATATACATCTTACCACCAAGTCCGACGGCTTCTAACGTGCTAAGGATGGCTTCATGGGTGACAGTATCATAAGCTCCTTTAACATCTAGAAACAGAGCAGCAGATAGTCGCTTACAGGCCTTTTGGTGTTGCACATAGGTTACCAAGTCAACAACACTGTCTGTTGACGAATGGCCCCGTCTGAATCCGGCCATAGCATCTGGATAAATTTCATAGTATTCTAAGTACCATTCCAGACGTGTTAAAATCATTCTTTCCATTGTTTTTCCGACACAGCTGGCTAGTGCGATCGGACGGTATGAGGAAATGTCCAAAGGCGACTTGCCAGCTTTGAGAAGTGGAATGAGGCGAGTTGACTTCCACTCTTGCGGAACTGTGCCCGTCTGCCAGGAGTCGTTGTACAGGAGCAAGAGTGCCTTCCGAGCTTGGTCTCCTAGGTTACACAGGGCACGGTATGTAATGCCGTCAGGTCCTGGCGCTGAAGATCGCCTGCACAATGCCAGCGCAGCTTCTAGTTCTTCCATAGAAAAAGGGCATTCCATGCGGGGATCGCGTGAAAACAGTGGGTGGTCGAGCGTTCCCGTACCCGTTCCATCGGAATTTGCCCGGCCAGCAATCTTTCTGTAGAAAGATTCAGCGACGTCAATATCACTACATTGTAGATAAAGTGCCAGAGATTTAAACGGGTGGCGCTGACCAGAGGTTGTTCGAAGTCCACGAACAGTCCTCCATATAAGCGACAATGGCTTTCGCGGATCCAGGGACTCGCAAAAGGATACCCATTGTCGCGAAGCCAGCTTGTTCATTTGACGCTGTATTTTCTTCTGTGTTCGTCTAGCCAATCTCAAGTCATGATTGGACTTCGTGCGGCTGTATCTTCGCTCCGCACGACGGCGAATTTTGCTCGAAGTTTTGCTAGTTCGATGTCGAAATCGGTGCGGGAAGAACTCCTCGAAAGCAAATGCGTGGTCGTTTGTATGGCATCCTTTATCGCGCCCTGTAGGTTACACGAGGTGCCGTCACGACAACAGTCTTCCATTATTATTTTGTATTTAGGCCAATCGGTGCACTGGATGGTTCTGGAGGACTTGGAGCTAGTCAAACCTTCGATCTTCAAATAGGTTGGGATGTGGTCGCTGCCCCGTGTTTCTAAATCCGAAAACCAGTGCACTCTTCTCGAAAGCGAACGTGAAACGAAGGTTAAGTCCAAGCAGCTGCTATACGCTGATCCACGCAGATAAGTAGGGCTTCCATCATTTGACAAGCAAAATTCGTTTTCAGAGGCAAAGGACACCAACGCTCTGCCTCTAGAATTAACTTTGGAGCTTCCCCATAGGTAATGGTGGGCGTTAAAGTCACCAGTGAGCACCCACGGCTGTGGAGTCGATGTTAAAATTCCCCGTAGGCGCTCACAATCTAGACGGCTTGCTGGAGATAAGTAGGCTCCAAGTATTGTGAACGTGAGCTTTTTCTTTTTCACTGTTAAGCAAACGTATTGATTTGCTTCGTCAGGAGGCACTGGGTGATGTACATAAGTCAAGTCACGGCGTATAAACACAACAACCTTGCTGCACTCTCCGTGGGTAGAGGACATAAAGCACTCATACCCGGACAGTCTGATAGGAGCTGACAGGTTGGGCTCGCAAATCACGATAATGGGGAATTGGTGCGTAAAGACAAACTGTCTAAAGTCGGGCATGCGTGACTTAAGCCCTCTGGCGTTCCACTGAAGGACAGATGCATTCTTGACTTCCTCTTGAAACGACGGCATCTCTCGGGTCGTGGTTTTACCCTAGAGCCGCAAGCACCGGACTCAAGGTGTCCAGCACCTGCAGTGCGCTCTGTGCCGACGGGGTTTTCATGCTGCTCAGTAGAATGCGCATGGCGTCCATAAGTGGCTTCAGCATCACTATGACTTGGCGATCCTCAGTCGTCGGCCCATCCGCGCTTCGTGGGGATATTGAGGGCGGCGCATTTTGATGTGACTCCGAGGCAGGTTGTGTTCGTGGAAGTGTAGGCCACTCTTCAGGGGGCGAGAGTGTTGCCCCAGTCTTCGTTTTCGCACTGTCGCTCTTTGTGGAAGTTGGCGTTGATACGGCAGCCGCTTTGCCGGAAGATGGCGTATATCTTTCAGTAGACGTGACTCTTCGTGCTGCTCTTCGGTGCCGATGTCGTCGTCGCCTGAGAGTAGCGGCAGCCTCTCTGTGTGTTGAATGGTCCCGTACCATACGTTTAAGTATTGCTCGCTCGGTCCTCACCCGCGGGCAATCATTCGATGAGGCCTCATGAGTACCATGGCAGTTAGGGCACTTTAACACAGTTGCGCGACAGGCATCTGCTGAATGAGATTCGGCGCAACGTGGGCACACGAGGTTATTCCTACAGACACCTGTTACGTGCCCCATCTTGCAGCATTTGTAGCATTGCAGGGGCTTCGGTACGTATGGGCGGACTGCATGGCGGACGTGGCCAACTTTGACGTGTGAGGGAAGGCTGTCTCCATCAAACCACAGCTTCAGGCAACGGGTGTTGCCAAGTCTTGCGATGTGCGTGATAAGAGTGCCTTCTGTAGTTGGCTTTATTAATATCGGTAAGTCGTCGGTTGGTATAGAAATATGCACATCATAAATGACGCCGATGGTGCCACTGCAGCCAGTAGGAATCATGGATCGCACTTGCACTTTGTCGATCTCCGTTACGTGCCGCAGGTTTTGCAGTGCACTACGGTGTAGAACATCTACTGCAAGGACATTCTTCCGTGCGTTTATTCTCACGTCCTTTATCTCGTTTGGTGCGATTCCCTCAAGAAACGCAGAAAGGACTTGCCTGTTTAGGAGTCGCAGATTTGACACTGGGTCCACAGGCATGAAGAGCATAGTGTACGGCCAGCGCTGTTGTGTTGTCTTCACGGTGGAGACACTTGGTGACGATGACCTCCGTAGCAGTCTTCTTTTTGTGGTTCGGCTCATGACAAGCGTGAAATCGTCGTCCGACGAGTCGACGCCGTCCGAGTACAACTCGGTTGCCTCGCTGTCCGTTTCCCTTGACGCATTGCCACGTTTCCTGGACGTGACCCCACGTGATGGCTTGGCTCCAGGAAGGTCTTCGAGGGCTTCTTCGTCCATTACCGCAACACGGGAGCGGCAGCTCCCACAGTTTGGAAAGAAACAAAGCGAGACAAAGGTACAAGCGTTCTATGATAGAAACACTTCGTCCGAGTAATATTGGAATGAGTGATTGAGCATGGTCAAAGGTGCGGTAAGCACTCCTTCGCTATTCTTTCGAAGAAGGAGCTGTCATTTCTAAGCGGCTCTTAATTAGGGCATGATTTGTGTTTGTATCAGGTATATAAAGGCGTGCTCAGCTTTTTACAAACCACTGCTCAAAGTAACACTTGTGCGTGTCGCCGTTATTGCTCGTTTTTTCCCATGTTTCTGCGCTAAACACTAGACAAGATCCCTTGCGCTGCCACCTAGAATGCCGGCTTCAGGAGATATAACAGATGACGCAGCCATTAGTCAGCACTGTATATTTTACCAGCTCTACTAGCATCACTAAGGCCAATGATATTTCTAGCAATGTCGGATAGTTCTGAAAGAGAAATTCATAAACTTTCTTCACACGAGAGGGTTCGTGTGTTGAATGCTATTATGTTTAGTTTCTAGCACCGGCTTTTCCGGATCCATAGACTCTTAGCACTTTATGCTGAGTCGCACGTCTTCCTACGCTTTTCTGAGGTTCTCCTCAGCCGCTACAGAATGAGAGCCCAAGGCAATTTCAAGATTCATGAAAGAGGCAGCAGCCGAATACTGCATCATGCAGGCAAATTTTTGGTACGGCGAGAGAGTGTGTTTGAATGCCAGTGGGCCTTCCAAACTTTGTTGCACATTGACTACTATAGGCCCATTGGCTCTTGAAGATTTTCTTGCCGGGTTCAAGCATCACTTCAGGCCTGAAAATATAGTAGCTGTGACAAGGATTTGTTCTTGAGACAACAAATATATGAACACAACGCTTTACCTCTACTTCACCTCTGTTAAAACCTAATAAAAATAAATAAATGATTGTATACACAAGCACACAAGGACAAATGCGTTAGTTTGGGTTTGTTTTGCACATAGCAGTGCCTAACCATTTAGCTCTACAGCAGGGCATTGCAAACCCTTTGTCTCGCGAAGGACGCGAGGAAGGCGATGATGGTCTTCTCAAGGCAAGCAATGTCACGCCTATGGAAGCAATATTCAATATGAACCCATGCAAACTTACTCAGCTATTGGTTTTATAGGAAGCGGCTATATTTAGAGTCAGCACTACCTCCTTCAGGACGAGGATGTGGTTCGCAGACTTCAAAAACTGCAGCTGATGAGTGCAGAGTATGACGATCTTGTTCTTCAGGTATCCCCGGATGCAGCTGCGATAAATTGAACAATCCAAGTCACGTATTTTACATGTGTGCTTGAAACGTACAAACGAGCTCCTCTAATACCCTTAATGTTGCTGGGAATAGCAGTCATGAGCTAACACTGGCGAATTATGTTGATTCGCTTATGGACTATAAACCTTCACTACGGCCTACACGATACAAAATAGAACATTTGCAGAATTGACTAGATTCTTAGCCGGAGCATAGTGTGGAGTTGAACGTTATATTCCACAAAAACGGGTAATATGCACAAAGAAAAACATTTCATTGGTAGATGGTTTAGCTATATTGAAAGGCATTGAGGCCCTTCACGCTTAATAAGGCATTTCGCAGAAGTTGCAAAAACCGCGGAACGACTGACGCTTCTCAGGAAAGCCGACGCAGGCTTCACCTGGCGAAGAGAGCTGGAAGAGTTCTGCAGAGGGAGCTTGAGCGGCGTGCCTACAGTCGCCGCCAATCGTGGGACACTTGGGCGGCGAAGCAGAAATCACACGGGTGCAAGCAGCGCGAGGCCTGGCGCAGTGACAGTGCAGAACGTAAGCGCGTATGCAGCACGCTCGTTATCCAAAACGAATATATGTCACTGAGCCAGGGAAAAACAGTTTCTTGAAAACGACTGGCGTTAAGATGAAGTTCGCCCGTCCTTCTCTCCCTGCCGTATCGCATATGGTCCCACGCAATGTGGTGGATGCCAACCTTAGGCACTTTTGTTTTCGCTATAACCCCAACAACAGTTCATTTGTCGTGGAAAAGTGAGTGAGTGCAGATGGTTCAAACTGGATGGCATGAGGTGCAGCGCCTGGCCTGAAGGACAAACAAAGGTGTGTCCAACGGCCTGTCCGAAAGTGGAGTTGGTGCATGTTGAACCAATGTGGCTTAGAAAATTCCTCTTAGCGTGGTGGACGTAGTGGAGATAATTATATAGCGTTTCTTTTGAACTTAAGACGTTCAGTGGTAAGCACCTCGCCTCCGCCACGATTCTGAGGCCTGGTGACCCTTTCGAAAGACCAGGCCATAGCTCCAGGAATGTATCGCGTGCTGCTTTAAGCTTTCTGTGATTGTGATGGAGATTCAGTGAAGAATGGGCATATAGTAGCGCAACATACCGTCTACGTAATGCTTACGGAGAGGCACCCTTGACTGACAATTATCGCCCCATTGCGATCCAGTGATGTACCTGAATATTCGCATACGACAATCTTCTTGCATAACTTTTTTACCTGGGCCGAGAACTACACCCAGATACCTTTGACACTTTGCATATGCATCTTTTGCATATGCATCTGTGCGCCCACCGAGTACCACTGAGTATTGGTCTGTGAGCCGACGTGTAAAGGTCATTGCAACACTTTTCTCTGCTACGAGGTAAAGGCATCTGTATCTCAAACAAGCCAATATGTTAGCGAATACTTTATTGAGTCGCTGCTGGGTGGTATCGCGCGAACACGACGTACTACAAATGGAGATGTCCGCATAGAATGTCGTACAGACACCAACTTTTGCTGTATAGTCCCAAGAAACGCGGTCCAAGGCCCAAGGGGTGGACATCGTTGGAAGACAGAGACATTAACCTATATACAAGAAACGGTTGCCGTATACCCAGAGTCAATTCAATCAAAATCTTGGGCATGATCGTTGAGTCAGGGGGTACAAATGGCAAGACTATACGCAAGCTAATTGCTAAAACTGAAAGTGCTGTTCGTTTAGTTCGGAGGGTAACAAATCGGCATCACGGACTCAAGGAGGATAACCTCATTCGACTAATGCATGCCTTCGTTCTGTGCCACTTTAGATACGTGGCAGCCATGCATCGATGGAAACGGGCAGAGCGAGATAAATTGAATGCACAGCTTAGGAAGATTATTAAGCGGGTTCTCGGGTTACCCGTATACACTTGTACAGAGCGCTTAATGCAGCTTGGCATTCATAATACTCTTGAAGAAATTGCAGAGGCCCAGGAGCGCGCACAGCTAACTCGCCTCACAACAACGAAGGCAGGGAGATCCATATTGGAGGAACTCGGATATCACCCCGATAGAGTAGCGGAGGAGTTCTCTGACGTTCCTCCGTCGATTCGTGAGAACATTACGGTCGCGCCAATACCTAGGAACATGCACCCCGATCATAATCGCGGTAGAAGGAGGGCAAGGGCTGCCAACCTCCTTAAGCAAATATACAGTGATCAGCAACAGGTCAGCTTTGTGGATGCCGCTTCTTGTAAGGAACGTCGGGCGTTCACCATCATCGCTGTTGATGGTCGGCAAGGAATCACCAATGCTGCGTCGGTTCGGACGAAGGACTCCGAACTAGCTGAACAAATGGCTATTGCACTAGCCCTGCTGGATAGCTCACGGGATGTCATCTATAGTGATTCAAGATCTGCAGTCAGAGCATTTGAAAAAGGCACCATTTCCAAACAGGCCCTCAGACTTATTGGGGGCACGGCAATCACGCACCACTTCATTTATTGGTTTCCCGCACACCAGGGTCAGATAAAGGGTGCTCCTCCCAACCTCAATGAGTCGGCTCACGGGGCTGCGCGTGAACTTGCCCACCGCGCTACCCTCGACCCATCGGAAGCCGACTTCCCAGAGAACAGGGACACGCCCTCCTCCTACAACAAAATTACTAAACACTACTATCTCAGCCGTAGAACCTACTTTGTTCCTCATCCGCGCCTCAATAGAGCTCAAGCATTAACGCTCCGTCTACTACAAACGAATACCTATCCCAATCCGTCGCTTTTACATAAAATCTATCCGGATATTTACACCAATGCTACCTGCCACGATTGTGGAGAAATAGCCACGTTAGACCACATGCTCTGGCGGTGTGCCCGGTCACACTCTATCATCGCTAACAGCTCGGCCAGATGGGAGGCGGTTCTCCGCAGCCCTCTTCTGGCTGACCAACTCTGGGCTGTCCAGCAGGCCCACGATGCGGCCGAGAGGCTCGGCCTTCCGGTTCCCACGTGGGAGCGGCCCGCTTCGTGAAGACTCACGACCTGCAGGACTTCATTAAAGTTTTACCATACCATACCATACCAAATGGCAGAACTCTCTTCATAGGCATAAGAATGATTATAAACAACAGGGACTCAATACAGCCATCCTGTGGCACACATTTCTCAACAGCGCAATATGAAGCTAAGCCTATCGGTGTGCGCCTATCGGTAAATAGGTGTCGTCCTTATATATCATTTGCCATACATGTGCCTGGAGTACTAGAGTTCCCACACCTTCGGGAATTGAGCTGCAAAGGACCGACTTCAATGCGGGCTTCAAATTAGAAAAATCGCAGTTGGCGTGTGTCCAATTTGAATTTTTCGTCGATTCTCCGAACGGGACTTGGGAAGCCAACTGGCGACCCTCGACCAGGCTTGGCGAGCCACAATAGCCAGTGTCGCCCTGAAAGAGGGGTTCCACTCGCAGTAACAAAGCGCAACCATAATTTCAATAAAGTTGTTTCTCTCTCTCTTGTCGACAGATGATACATAATCAAAGGCATTGTCAGTGCGAACCTGTTCAGATGATTGGAATAAATTTCACCAGTTTCCAATGTGCACGAAGCTCAGCGCTCATCCATGGGGAGTTGTAGAACTCAATGAGACGGAGCCGATAATTACGTGAAAGTTGAGTAAAGACCTCGTAGCTGATCTCGTCATAATCTGCTGATGAGCATTTGTTTAAGTCACCAAGAGTTGCTGCCAGGTCATCTACGGAGAAAGGCAAATCCAACGGAGGAGCAGTTTATTTCCGTGTACAAGAAAGTATAGTAGTATTTCGTAGTCAGGGTTTAGTACCTTTATTGTAAAGTTGATAATATTTTTTGGCAACTTCATGCAGTGACGCAGGTTCTTGCAACAAAAAGGCAGTAAACGGGTAGAGCTCGTGAGTGTGGGGTCTCTAATGTTTTGGATGTTGGTCTACCGACATCGAATGTTGCAAGCAAGCCTCTCCAGCGTTGCCTGCTTAGTTTCGACAGGCAGCGAAGGCTGTGCCTTTGAGTCCGGTCGACAAGCTCGAACGTCTTCTGCGGTCTTAATGCGTAAAACGTCTCGTTCAGCGCGCCTCCAAATTTCAAGTAATCTTTCAAACTCTTCGTGATTAGTTGGCAGGCCATCGCGTTTAGTGGGATAGCGCGTGCATTTTCTTATACAATGAGCATCAATTAAAGGAATACAGTAGAGAGGGCGATAAACGGGATATGAAACGCAAGAAGGTTAACCGGATGAGATTTTTATTTGCTACCCTGCACGGGGGACGGGGACGGTAAGGGGAAATGAAAGACGGAAAGAAAAGCGGAGAGAAAAAGCAAGGAAACGAAAAAGAATCTAGGGAAAGTCGTTAACGTCCACGAGAAATACAATTTCTCCTAACACCCACCCGAACGTAAAAACGTCAAGAGTGCCCTGACCGTCTTATGGTGTGACGACTGTGTAGGCCGGCGTTCCAGGACTGTCTGCTCCGAAATCGGCCGGTCGTCAAGACGCGCCAGCCCGGTCGCAATTGACTGCCTGTGTGCGCTGTATCGGGGACAATGACGAAGAACGTGTTCCCTTCCGATACGGAAATCAAACGATTTTGCAAATGCGACGGCAAACCACTAAGTGCTGGTAAAGTACCAGTGTTTAGCGTCGGAATAGTCCAGGCAGAGCCTGAAATTGCCGACAGGGGTCCAGTCGATGTAGACGTGTGTACTTCAAACTAGATGCGCTGCACAACGATTGCGAGACATCACATGCAAGCACTCGAAGTTACCCTGCTGCATCTATTCTAGACAGCGGGATTGGCTCCTGCACGCCATCTTCATGCGAACATCGAGGAGCTTCATCTGCCTGTTAATTGTCCATTATGCCACAGTGGCTAGAGAGCCAATGAAATGTAACGCCGTGTCCTTGCTCGGGGAGGCGATGAAGGAACTCTCGGATTTGTAGCACTAGTACAGTAGGCCCCAACTGTGCAGTAAGCACCAATGTATCATCTCGGCTTTTCGCTGTGATAGATGTGTTGATAGCTGTCTTGTATTTCTTGCAGTCACAGTACTTGTGTGCCTTTCACGTTGACATCAGAAAGCTTAGAGCTGACATCAAGATCAGATGGTGGCCCCTTCCTCGTATTTCAAGTCAGCGCACTAGCCAACTGTCTGAATACAGCAGCTTGACAAGCAGGACAGTTCGATGAAGCTGGTGAACTTCTGGTTTTAATAACTATACTCCATAATTTGCTAGTATGGCTCGGTGGGCGGTGGGTATATGAGCTGCCCTTAATGCCCGTGCTGTGTGGATATTATCACGTATGAAATGCGGCGATGGAGTATTTATTACTAATATTTTTCAGTCTAGAGCACCCTGGTTCAATTCAAGCAACAATGAATGTAAATGCTTCAGAACTGATGAGGATAGACGCGCGTACGTCGATCGCGGAGATGTCTACAAGATACGCAGTTTCTGTATCCCATAAGAAGCCGCCCATTTAGCTTACACGGCGAGAGTGGTAAAAGTGTAGCCGTCGTGCAACCGAAACATCTCGTTGACGTGAGACTCGGAGATGACCAGTACGACTCATTTTTGCAATGACCATAAAGCTTCATTACAAGCGCAGGATGATGAAATTTCTCTAGCTTGGAGCTCAAGCCACGAGCGTCCCACTGGAACATTGTATAAGTACTGGGATGATGGTTTTTTAACACAGTGGCAGGAGCAGTGGTTGACGAAATCAACATTGCTGTCCAGAATAATCGCAGCGCTACTCTGCGTAATATGAAGGCAGTATAGGCTCTAGCGCCATGGCACCTTCGACTCAAGGAAAGCTGTGAGCAAGGCCCAAAGTCGAGCCTTGATCGCCACCAATATCCTAGGAATCGGAAGATCCGCGATGCTTTTTACATGACAGAGTGCTGCACATAAAGCCACTTAGATTGTCTAGTTGGTTGCTGGCTTGGTGAAACATGGTTACTAACAGCACGTTTGAGGACGGGACACAGAAAGAATGCGGGGAGGAGCTGGGTGATTATACTACGTGCATTTTTCTTTCTGTTCCCCATCCTGTAGAACGCCGTTATAACCATGTTCCATTATGCTCCCTATAAGCTCGTTATTGGCGGAAAAATGGAAGTATTAATGGAAATGTGGAAGTATTAATTCAAAGCCTTTGTTGTAAGCTTTTTGTAATGCGGCATAATTTGCCGTGAAAAACAAATGTTCTTGTGTCGCCAAAGAGCCAGTCTAATTGGGTTTTCTTAATGCCAACTTGTACTGGCGGCCACGGGATGTACACAGCAAAGATGGCTGGTAGGTGAAGATAGATTATTAGTAGATAGATAGATTATTTTTAGCATGTATTCTACAGGCCCTCAAGTGGTTTCTTTGCCCGTTTTCTTGCTGTGTGAAAGTGCAGTATAGGAAAGCGTATGTTTATTGTAGTAATTTCGCAAAATTGAACTCAACTAGCCTTTTCAACAACCCTTGTATTGTTGTCATATGAGCGCGCACTATTCCCTCAAAGTCTTAGAGAAAGCGGAGAAGCAAGCGCAAATTCGAGCTCGCCTGCTCACTTAAGCGTGCTGCCAAGCTTCTCCGAGGAAAGCTTATAATTCACCTAGTAATCGAAATTACTGGCCTTGCCAGAATATAAACTTTGTGCATAAAGCATAAACGCGCTGCGTCCTTTCACTCGAAGATTAGGTTTTACCCAAGTGGCAATCTTCTGCGCCAGTTGGTTCATCGTTCAGGTGAGTTTAACACTTGAAGAAAATGAAACGCACCACGCCTCTCCATTTTTTATTGAACGGAAAAAAAATGAAGAAATGTAGACACCTTATGATGGTGATGGTCACTAGTTTTCGCATATACTACCAATAAAAATTTTAAAAGATAATCTAAGATTAGAAGAAACAACGCCAAAGCGTTAAAAATTATCCTTCATGTCTCTTGCCTTAAGTTCTGCTGGTTAAAAGCGACTTGTACAGTTTTTGTATTTTGTTTGATATAAGTTATATGACACTGCATAGGTGGGAACAGTTGCGAGACAGCACCAATTTGAGACATGCATGTGGGCATTTCGAAACTTCACTACCAGTGCATTTAGTGCACCTTGCCTTGTAGGGTACTGATCAAAAAACAGTAGCTACGACGTTGCTTAACGCGCACTGCCGCGCGTTCTTTCGTTCCGCATGCAATCGCATTTAGGTGCACCTACCTTCTATGAGATTAGCACGTTATAAAAATGAGCAAAGATAAGCAGAAGAACTATCTCACGATGCCTGTCAACAGAGAGGCGATTCGCATTCAAGTGCTGTACCGCACGCCGTATTGCTGAATACACGTTTATTTAGAATCTCTAGAGGTTGTCCTGAGGCGTTCGTTGCGTCGTATATATCCGACATACGCGTCCTCCGTATCGGCTCACTTTGCTTTGGCCCTGGTTTGGCAAGGTCTGCCACAAGCATGACGGCATGACAACGACTGCAGGATGAAGATAGAATGATGGAGAAGGGATGACATCGATTTAACGGCGACGGAGATATGACGACGACGGCATTACGACAATGGGACGAAAATTCTGAAGTAACAATCATTGTATAACAATGACAGAGTGGCGACGACGGCGCCATGGGATGACGACGACTGTATCGTGAACACTGTGTGATGACGATGCAACGATCACAACGGCACGACGCTGACAGCATGACAACGAACGCAATACGATGACTGTCTGATGACGATGCAATGCGACGATGGCATGACGACGGGCGATAGTCACGATCGAATGACGATAGCATTATTACGCTAGAATGACAAAGAAGATGTCGATGGAACGAGAAGATGGCATGACGACAATGGTATGACGACCACTCTATGACGACATGGGACCTCACCACTACAGGCGGGTGACAACAAATGCATGAAGATGACATTATGATGACGATGTATTGGCGACGATGGCATGACAACGGTATGAGGAAAATAGAATGATGTCGAGGGTATGACAACTATGACGTGTCTGCATTAGGACGACCGTATGGCGATGATGCTGTGGCGACGACCGCATGACGAGAGTCTGATGACGAAGCTGTAATGCCGACGACGCAAGAACCATGACGGCAACACGACCACGAGTCTAGTTGCCCAAGCTAGTAGACAACTTGGGGCACTGGGTTTGTGTAAATGGATTGATGGATTAATGGATGGATGGACGGACGGTTGGATGGTTCGATCGATCGATGGATGGATGGCGCCGGAAGAGTGCGTGAAGTATCCAAAAAATGCTAATGCATCAATAGGCTTAAAGTGCCAAGAACAGGTAGAATCAGAATCAGAATCCGTTTTTATTTTCCTCAAGGAAAAATGGACCCCAGGCAAAAAGCGATTCATTGAGCAGCTTGGCAAGGCCTGGGACCCTACAGGCAGCGGCAACAGTGGCAAAACAGCAGTCTGCCGTACACCCGTACGAGAAAAAAAAGCAACACGAAAAGAAAAGAAAGAAACTGCTCGCACCAAGCTGTGAAGAACGAGAAAAATAAATTACATATACATACACCAATACAAAACTATACTGTACACTGACATGTTATATTCACACGTACATGTGAAAACACCCGTAGGAATGGCGCGCATACTCCCATATATACGCACACATATGTACATATATATACACGCACACATATACGTTCACATATACACGCGTGCATGTATAAATTCAAGTTAAATAGTTTATGAAGAATAACCTGCTACAAAAACGGAGAGCGAGAAAGAGAAAAAGAAACTGAAATTAGACAATGCCCTCAAAGTTATTCCAAACTAATCCACACAAAATAACTCACGACGCCGAATTTAAGCTACACGATATAAATCTGATAGCAAATTAGGCAATTCTTTTTAAAAGGTATTCCAATAAAGCACGTTTATTTACTGCGGGGCCGTCAATTAGGGTTGTATTAGCGTTCAGGGTGTAAAGTATTGCACGCTTTAACATCTGTTGACCGTAATTCGTTCAAATTTTGGGAAGACACCACTATTTTAATTGTCGGGTGTTGGCTGCCGGTACGCGTTCTTTGAGCGATGATTCTGCGACAAGGAAGTGAGTACGAAGCATGGCTTTAGTGGTGAATAAAGGAAAAACGATCTGCGGTAGCATCACATTGACGGGCTGAGTGTTTGACCGAATAAAAAGCACTTTGGAGTGTGCGCAGTATTCTTCGTCTGCAACGATACGAATCGCTTTCTTTTGCAGGCCCACAATTATATTCATGTTAGTCAGTGATGCTGTGCGCCGAACAAGATGACAATATGCAATGTGTGATTGAAATAATGAAACATATATCTGTTTTGAATGTGTACTGGAAGAATGCCACGACACTGGGAAAGCGCTTCAACAGCTTTTGATAAACTTAGCGCTACGCAATTAGTGTGCTCAGTCCATCGAAGGTGCTCATCAAATATAACACCCAGTGTTTTGTGGTGGCTGACGACCTCATAATATTATTGCCTAAGTTAATGGTTAAGTTATTCCTTATGTGACGATTTATAGCGCGGAAAATAGCAGCTCCTGACTTAGTTGTATTTTATTTTGAGATTGTTTACTTCAGACCAATTTCAAAGGCTGTTTAGGGTATCGTTTGCTTTTGAAATTATTTCTATAGCCGAAAGACCAGAGATAAATAGGGAGGCGTCGTTGACATAAATTACAAAATTAGCTCCTGTCGAAATCGTTACCGCATGGTTTATGCGGACATTGAAAAGAAAAGGTTCTAATATGCTGCCCTAAGGGACACCGCATTCCCTATAACGTTTGGATGAAAAGGAAACGTCCATGTTCGCTATTTGTTCACAGTCTTTAAGATATGAACTACAAGTTTGAAGTGTCCTTCCCCTGCTTATTTAACTTATCTAAGAGAATGTTATGGTCTAGACAAACAAAAGCCTTATAAAATCTACAAAGATTCCTAGTGTTAAGAGTTAGTTTTTAATATTGTGTAAAATAATTTTTTTTCGACTAATAAAACTGATTCTGTAGGAAAACCTTTACGCAAGCCGAATTGAGATTGTGATATTAACTGATTAGCATCAAAGAAGGTCTACAAACGCTTGAGCAGAATTTTTTCTAGCACTTTCAAAAAGAAAGGGTAGCATAGAGATGGGGCAATAATTACTCATGACGTTTTTCGAGTCTGACTTAAAAATTACTGTAACCTCGACCAGTTCCATTCTTGCCGGGAAAACACATGATTCTAGTGAAAGGTTAACGATATGACAGAGAGGTAGTGGAAGAAAGTCAGCAACAAGCTTTGCTGGTTTAATTGTGAGGCCTTCTACATCAGAGCTAGAATTATTTCTTAAGGACATGAGAAGGGTTAACACTTCTGATGGATCTGTTGGGCTAAAAAACAATGAACTGGTTGTTTTACTTGATATAACAGAACACGTACGTTCATTATATTTTGTTCTTGCTTGCTCGGTGAAGACGTTAGTAAAGCAATCGGCTAATAGTACGCCTGATTTTGGTGACCCGTCAATAATCAATTCGCCAATGTCATTCGATACAGTTCTATCGTTAATTACCTCATTTATTGCACGCCAAATTAGCTTTGGATTACGCCAGCTTCTAGCGAAAATTACCGAGTAATAGTCACGCTTGGCTTTGCGCAAGTCATTATTTCATTTTTTCCCAAACTGCTTATACACAACCTGATCATTAGGATTTCTGCTTACCAGAAAACTGTGGTGCATGCGGTCTTTCTTTAATCATTCTTAGAAGGCTAGGTAAAACCCATGGTTTCTTAAATTTGTTGGATGATTGTCTCGTTTTTAATGTAAAACTTCAGTCGTATAGCACCTTAAGTTTATCAATGAACGCATTATAAGCCTCATCCACTGAACGATAGTTCAGACATTGTGTCTATGGTGTCTCACTAATCAGTCGCCTGAATGATTGTAGTTTGCTATCTGTAATTGCCCGAAAGGTTACCGGTGTGCTTCGAACTAGTGCAGGTTGACGCTTCTCTATTGTAATAAAAATAGGGAAATGATCGCTTAGATCACAAGACACTATTCCCGAAGATTTTACCATGATGTCTATGTTAACAATAAACAAGACAATAATGCTTCACCATGGCCGTGATTCTCGTTGGAGATGTGATGGTGTTGGTGAACCCATTGGATTCAATAGCTGTAAGAAATTCTAGTGAATCAGCGTTATTTTCGTTCATAATAATATTTAAAGTGGCCGCTGAGCTATACGGTATAATTATTTTG
The DNA here is from genome assembly GCF_023375885.2 of Dermacentor andersoni. NCBI lineage: Eukaryota > Metazoa > Arthropoda > Arachnida > Ixodida > Ixodidae > Dermacentor > Dermacentor andersoni. The sequence continues at coordinate 225,133,104 of NC_092815.1, read as the reverse complement.
TGAACAGTAATTAAGAAATGTATTCAAAAATTTGAAAAAAGTGCTATGGTTTCCACTAGGGGGTCTGTAAATTACAGAAAGAATATAAGTGTTGTCTTGTAGTTCAAAAGCTTCATAGTCATTGGTTATAACTGAAAATTCCGTAATGATTGTACAGTTCAAAGAAGACCTAACATAAATAGCTACTCCTCCTCCGCGGGAAGGCCTATTTAGAGAAAAGGTGGTGTACGATACTAATTTGAGTAGGTCTACTTCATGCTGACACCACGTTTCAGTGAATAACAATCAAACGTCCCCGCAAGGTTGCCTAAAAAACTTTAATCTGATCGTGCTTATTTTTCATTGAACGAATAATAAAATGCACCGCGGAAAAGGAACTGTTGGCGTTCGCTTTGTTGCTGATGTCGCATGGCATGACCCGATCATAATAATTTATCACAGCCATGACGCAATGAACAAACACAGCACTGGGAGTCGCAGAGAAGTACGAATAATTTGTAGTAAAGAGCAAGGGAACACGCAAGTGCTTGACATGTAAAATTGACATGACTTAACGTGATGGCTTCGCAAATGGGGGCGTATATGGCTACACAAAATACAAGTAGACACTCTCGTTTGCGCAATCAATAGACCAGAGCAGCCGCATCTAGCTTCGCGTCACAGAAAGATAAGAACTGAACAAAACAGCTCTCACGGTACATTATCTCAATCATACGCCGACATTCTGGTAATATCCTCGCTTCTTAGAATCTTAATACAAGGTGCATTATCAGAGTGCGGGGCAATGCTAATGAAGAATGCTAATCCCATAGAAAGTGCTGGGAGAGAATCTAAAGGACACCTTGGGTAGAAATTACGCTTCTTTAGTGTTTTGTCAGATTGTGGTCGAACTTCTTGCCAATTATTCACGCGGCACTCGAGTTCTTCCAATGCTTTGCCAACGTCCTGGGGCTCCCGTTCAAGGTCACGTGGATTTTTCTAAGCGCATTGAGGATCCGCAGCTCATAGCTATTGATCATAGTAAAGAAATACCTGCAGTGCAAGGATTTTACGGACATCACACTTGAAGATAGCCTTTACAGGGGCACTGAAGTCATATACTAAGTCGACGTGGACTGGTAAAGTACGATTCCAGAAACGACGCAACAGTTGTTTTGTGCTGTTACGATCGGCCTGCAGGGGTACCGAACTGCAAAATTTTCACAGCCTGCTGGAATGACTAGCTTTGTAAAGCAGACAATGCGCCTCCTGCGAGCAGCCAGCGGCGCCAGCGAGTCTAGCCACGTCTGGCGGACCAAGCATTGTTAGTACATTGGCTGTCGCCTTCACGGTTTGCTTGGACCAAGCGAAATCCTGGAAAATGGTGTTTTGGGGTGCTTTCTCACGGGCCCCAGAAGTCGCCACACTCAATTGACATACGCGGCGGCTGGCTGCAGAGTAAGCTCTGGGACCACGAGGCGCCAGCTTGGGTCAAGTTTCCTGTCGACGAGAACCCTCTCACCTCGGTGTGTTCAGTGAAGCCTGTGCGGAAGTGAGTGTGTAAACCCTCCCCCTCAAAGGCGGGTCGACTACAATGACTTTGGACGTTCTCATTGGCCGAAGGTTGAACGGCAGTTGTCGGGTGTTCGGTGTGCTTTCTCTTTCAGTCATGCTAGGCTGATGAAATCTAACGTTCTCCACCCTTCATGTCCAAATTCTAAATAAATCCCATATTCCTCATTCTCGATGAGAACAAGTCCTTCCCTTCAACGACGTTCTTAGCGTGGATGAGTTGGACGAAGGCATGGGCCAGCTGCCCGACCCCAACTCTTACAGTGCCAAGAAATGACTTAGATTATGAGAAAATTGCATCTGAACGGTCCGAATACCTTTTTCGTAATTCAACTACTCCGTCGGCCAACTGGTACAGTGGTGATGTTGCATATGCCATGACAACCCTATGCTGTCGCACGAGACGTTCATTTGAGGAATCGCCAGCCATTTGTGCCGAGGCACGAATGAGAGCGGGCGATCCTACAATATATGACTCCGCCTATGAACTACGGAGCAGGTTTCTTAGCACGTGTTGTACGCGTTCGTCCCCTAGACATGCCGGCATGGCGGAGTGAGGTCGAGTTTGTTTACGCTCTGACGCTCGCTACACGCGCTATGAGGCAGTGGGCATGGACGCCTCATTTGGTGATCACTGTTTCGGAAGTATGTTTGAGACAGTCGCCAAATGGGGCGTCAGTGCTCGCTGCTTTGCCTATTTCACCACGCCAGCAGCCAGCGTCCGCGCGTAAAACACTCGACCCCACTCCGCATTGCTCGCACGCCTAGCCACAAACGCATACAACGCGCGCTAACAAACCTCCTCCGCAGTGCCTAGGCATAGTCACATATTCATGGAGCAAAAGCCGCCAGAATTAAAGCCCCTCAATTTTCCAAAAGTAGCGCCACTCTTAGATCTGTCCGCCAGCCCGCTCTCCCCGACGTTTCCTCTTGCGCGCCTCCTGTCGCCCCAACCTCCTTTGCTACCCCATTGGCCAATCTGTGTCCCACGAAAGCAGGCGCCGCGCTTTCGTATACTTTTTCTTCCCAGCGCGCTTCGACCGCCATTGTTGGCTTTACGCGACGAAAGTACGCGTAAACGGACTGATCGAGTGCGTTAGGGGAACAAATCGAGGTATTAGGGCCGAGAACTTAATTGTGATGCCTTGCTGCTGCACCTTCGGTTGCTGCAACCGACACAGCGACGGCAAAAGGCTTCTTTCTTTACCATCCGGTGAGCGTAGCGCACAAAAAGAAAAATGTGAATACATAGGATCCGGCGGGCTGACTTCAAGGAAGTGGCAAAAACTCATGGCTTTGTGAAGTGCCATGGATCCTCATCTCTTCTTTTCAGCCTAGTTCACGCCTGCCGCTTCGAAAAGTGTATGTGTTCATGCTGTGCGTGCCTTTAGGGCGTTTAAGTTGACTTTTTTTTTAATGTGCTCTCTTGTTTTCATGTAGTTTCGTCTTACACAGAAAGTGTACGCATCTGCAGCTGGCCTAGGACATAAAAGCGACTTTATTCGTGCTATGTTTTGAGCTCCACCAGAAGTTAGCACAGAGGGCACAGTTAGCATCAGAAGGCTCACTATAACCTACGCATGCACTCGTTTAGCTTCGAAGGTACGCCCGCAAGTATTGGTTTAGTTTGTGGTGATTAACGTTTTTAACTTCCCAAAGTGACTAAAGCTATGCGGGGGGTCGTGGTGGATGGCTCCGGATAACTTTATTTAGGTCGCCTGGGGATGTTTAACGTGCACTTTGAACGTAACTGTTATTAAGCCTTTAATGAATGCCATTCGCGCGTTGCTAAACAACATGCACACACCGTCTGCCAGAAGTGGGCTTCAAGAACTGGACTCTATGAGTCTGGTGCTGGAAACCCTTGAGTATATCATGGTTCCCCAGACACTGTCTTTTAGGAATGAGGTCCGACAAGCAGCTATTTTTCAGTGGAACGCCCGCGGACTCAGAGCGTGCATTTCGGATTTCCGTCGCTTCGTGTATGCCAATATGTTTCCCATTATCACCATTTGCGAGCCGAACTTATCGAACACGATCAGGCTTTCTGGATATGAATCGTTTATGTGGCCAATTGTTGGTGAAAACAGTAAAGGTTTGGTGTTTATTCACCGTGACCTCACCTGCATTCATCAGCCTGTACCACCTTATGACGATAATCAATATGTATGCCCAAAAGAATGGAAAAGAATTTAACGTTTACTTTTGTGCGCGCCTACCTATCTCCGTCAAGTCGATTTGATCACGAATGACTACGAGACATCATTTCCTCAACTCCCAATCCTTGGGTCATTATTGGAGATTTCAACGCCCATCATACACTCTGGGGAAGTCCAAAGATCAACGCGAGAGGCAGAGCTCTGGCAGCTTTCACCTCCCGTAATGAGCTTTGGTTGCTGATGATGGAAGTCCTACGTTTCTACGTGGCTCCACATACAGCAGCTGTTTTGACTTGCCTTTCGTCTCATGAAGCCTTGTCAGACGTGCAGGGTGGTTTGCGGACATTGAGACGCACGGACGCGACCATATTCCCACGTACGTTAAGATCAGAGAATTGTCCCCTTCCAAAACACGGGATACGACCCAAAGAGTGGACTGGTCTAAATTTCAGTCTATTATGGAAGAACACTGCGACACCAATCTATCTTTCGACTTGGAAGAGGCAATAAAGAGCGCGGTGCAAGACACTACTCTCACAAGCTCTTCGAAACTGATGGAATTTGATTTGGAACTAGAACGACTTCGAGCAATCTGACGACGTGCTGAACGAAGATACCGACGTACGAAGACAATGGACGATTTACGGACCGCCAGACGCACGCAAAAGAAGGTCCAGCGCCGGTTAGACAAGTTCGAATCGCAACGTTGGACTGCCTTCTGTGAGTCACTAGATCCACGCAAGCCTTTATCGCAACTATGGAGAACGGTGCGCTGTCTCCGGACACACCCTGTACAGCGACTCCTATTCAAGGCTATTACCCTTTGTCAAAAGAGATCGGAGGTTGACGTGGCAGAGGATTTCTGCGCCAGATTATCCGGTCAACTCACAGCTACCAACATTCCATCGCCTTCGAGTAGTTGTCCGCCACCACGTGATCACCGCATGGATCTATCATTCTCAATACACGAACTTAAAGCAGCATTAGCTTTGTGTAGCCGCACATCTGCGCCAGGACCTGATAGAATTTTCTACCGAGCGCTGTGTCACCTGGAGGAGCGAGCGAGAGGTGTTCTCCTTAAGTTGTACAATGAATATTGGAGAGACGGCACACTACTAACAAGCTGGAAGACGAGTCGCCTTGTTCCACTAATGAAGCCTGGCAAGTGGCCGTTGGAACTCTCATCATATCGCCCGATCGCTTTGGCAAGCTGTGTGGGAAAAATAATGGAAAGGATGGCCCTAGGACGCCTGGAGTGGTACTTGCAGTGCCACAACACGTACCCGGATGACATGGCGGGCTTTCGACGTGGTCGATCATCGATCAATAACGTCGTAGACCTATCGCCTACATTCAGCATGAGAAATGCCGCAAGCGTCTCTCCGCTTCTTTATTCATCGACATCAAAGGGGCGTATGACAACGTTAGGCATGAAGCCATCCTCTCTGTTCTCGCAGATGTAGGAGTGGGCGGTGGGATGTTTCAATGAATACCGAGTTATCTCTCAATGTTCTCTACATTATAGCTGCCGCGGCGTCCCCCGGGGTGGTGTACTTAGCCCTGTGTTATTTAATCTAACCATAATGGCTCTCCTTGTGCACGTGCCAAGCACAGTAAGGTTATCAATGTACGCGGATGACATCTGCATTTGAACATCTGCTGTAACACGCCTACAGTTGCGAGAGAGACTTCAGAGAGCCGCCACCCAAACAGCTACCTACCCCGTAATCGAGGCCTGGAAATTTCCTCCGAGAAATGCGCACTAGTGCCATTTACGCGCAAACCCATGACAAACTACAGCGTAATGATAAATGGCCAAATAATACCACATGTTCGACCGCACAAGTTTCTAGGCGTCATAATCGACAGGGAATTGCCATGGAGCCCTCACGTACCATACGTGAAAAAACGGTTGACAGGCATCCGCCACCTGTTCAAGCTTTTCACTGGCAATACCTGGGGAATGTCGACAAGTGCCATGTTGCAACTGTACAGGGTGCTTTTTTCTAAACTTTCTGCGATACAGCTTGCCAGCCATAACCAACGCAGGTAAAACGAATCGACGCACAATACAAAGTCTTCAGGCTCAAGCGCTGCGGATCTGTCTAAGCCTGCCTCAGAGTGCTTCAACAGTGGCTACGATAGCAATCGCTAGAGACCACCTTGTCAAGACCCACATTGAAAGTGAAATGCTCAGGACCCATAAAATGCATCTAGCAAGGACTACTCGTCACCACTTAGACTCTCTACCAGAGGACAGACCACGCACATCTTTCAGCCAAACGACAACCGCATATGATGAATCATTGCCAGCTTGTTTCACTCCGGCTGCGCGACCTTCGATTCCTCCATGGTGCCTCGCTCAGCCAAAAATCAACCTCATAATACCTGCCATCGCGAAAAAAATGATCTATCATCACCAGCCCTTAAACAGCTCAAGCTACTACTTTTCTACGGGAACTACCGTGATTGTACGCATATTTACACTGATAGATCTTTCCTGTCAAAGAGCTCCGCAGCGGCAGTCGTCATGCCAGCGAAAGTTACAACAATCAAGTTTAAGACGACTCACGCGTCAACATCGACGGCAGCAGAGCTCGCCGCGCTCTTTACTGCCCTTGATTACATTGGTGATGAACCGCCACACAAGTGAACGGTATTCTGTGATTCGAAGGCGGCACTGCAATCTCTACTGTCACCTTTACGACGCGTACCGCACGGACAAATAATATTTCATATTACAGAAACGTTACACCATATAAGTGATGAAGGTCATGAAATAACCTTCTAGTGGCTTCCAAGTCACTGCGGTATTATCGCCAACGAACCGGCCGATCAAGCTGGCCGCTCAGCCCATACTGAGGAGCACCACTGTCCAATTCCACTTTCTAGAACTGACGCTTTACGGAAGCTACGCCTACTAGCTCGGCAGTGCACCGCGTCGCAATAGAATGAGCCCCATTTAGGAAATACGTGACTGTACTCCATTAATTCCACATTAAGTCTTCGCGCGCCATCACAGCTTCGCCGTGGAGACGCCACGCTTTTATATCGACTGTGGTTGGGCGTTGCCTTTACCAAAGCCTATGCATTCCGCATAGGGATGACCGACACCGCAACCTGTGACCACTGCGGCCATGATGAATCGATTGACCATATTTTGTGCGCCTGCCCGCAGTACAGCCCACAACGGGAATGCCTTCGCCACGAACTTCACCAGCTCGACGACCAACCGCTATAGGAAAAAAGAATTTTACACCATCGAAAAGACCTACCATCACAGAAAAAGGCCGTGCAAGCGCTATTGCGCTTTTTGCGATCTAACGGCCTTTGTGAACGCTTTAACTAGAACGCCTTTTGTGTGTGTGTGCCTCCATGTGTGCGTGTTTTTTTTTAACGCTTTCCTCTCTGTCCTCTTTCTAACCCCTATCTCTCATGCCCAGTGTAGGGTAGCAAAGGGGAGACTGATATCTGGTTAAACTCCCTGTCTTTCCTCTTCATCTCTCTCTCTCTCTTGATCGTAGTTGTACGTGCGCCGGTAAATTCCTCGTTGGCGTTTCGCAATTCTCGCGCGGGCGCGGTAGCGCTGCGCCAGAAGTTGGCGCCTCGGCGTGATTGTATTTCTTTATTAGATTTTATTTACTAGTTGTAACAACGTGTCATTATTTCGTATTATTAACGGTCCCTCCAGGGCACCAAAGCGGCAACGGGAACACTTGCAATGTGATGTGCTCTCCAGAGGCCTCTGTTAGCCGTTACATGTGCCCTCCTGGAGCAGTACTTGTCAAAAAAAGAAAAACGACCTATCATCGCGATTACCAAAGCACCCCGCAACAAAAAAAGAAAAAGCAAAGTGTCCCGCGACTCGTGCAACATACCGCGCCCGTGCGAGGAGAATTACGGAACACCAACGAGGAACTTCTCCACGGGCCTCATGCATTTCCCCTCTATCCCGGCTGCTGCCGGACGCGTCCTCAATATTGGAGGCATGAGCAGCGGCTACTCGCACGTTTTGTGTGCAGGCATAAAAGGGCCGAGAAAGGCCGCAAAGGACCGCAGGTGATAAGGATTAACATTTGTAATGCTTCACGTTAACATTTTTATGCGTCCTATTAAGTAAATGGGTATCGCATGCGTCATATACACTGTATGTGAACCTGCGAAACCGCGTACACATACTTTCACGCTTTAAAAGCTTTAAACTCTGGTAATTACGTGCGTCTTTGAGCACACCGCGTGCATGCGTCGTGTTTGAGCAACACGAACTCTCAACGTGCGCGTGCTTTACGCCTTAAAGAATCGTCCTTTTCTCTATTTCTTCTGCAATTCCAACACGGCATTCTTAAAGCCAGTTACCGTCTGACGAAGCAAGAACTCGATTAAAAAAAATTGGAGGACGCTTAAGCTTCGCCTTCAAGAATGGAACGCGATAGCGTTATCGCACCCCGTTCGCACCGCCTATTCAAACGATCTACGCGAGCCAAACAGCCGGGCCGCGACATGAAGGCGGACGCGATCATGGGGCGAGTGGCGCGCCACGTGTCGGGGCAGCGCCGTACATTGCGAGGAGGGGGTCTTCTGTGCTTGCCGCAAGATTGTTCTGCGTGTGCGCATATGCCGAAGAAATGTAGCGGAAACGTACTTCGCTACTCGTGAAACTGCGACTTCTGTAATTTACATGGTCATAATTACCGATATACACCGCAGTATAACTTTCTACGGCACGTTTCTAAGACAACACCGCATTAACTAGAGGCGATAATGTCCCTCTTTGAACTATGAAACTCGTAGCTGAGTGGTAGCGTCTCCGTCTCACACTCCGGAAACTCTGGTTTGATTCCCACCAGCCCATCTTGCAAGATCTTTTTTATTTATGAAGTGCCTTCTGGGATTTATCGCTCACGGCCAATGTCGCTGACGCCGACGACACCGGCTTTTCTGCTACACGAGCCCCTTAACGCTCTCGCATTAAAACTGTTCCGCAGGGCTCGAACGAACTTTTCCGCGGATTTCCTCCGGTAGCGTGTTAGCCGTCGTCTGCTACGGCAGGGCCAGCACGGGCGGCGCCACCGTCGAGGCCGCGCCGAAAGGAGGAGGACGGAAGTGGTTGACGCTACTTTTCCAGATTGAGTGGTTTCACCCAGATTTTAATCTTCGCGCCCGCTCTTACTCGCGCCTGCGTACAAACGGCTCGGGATCCTTCAAATGAACGTCTCGTACATTTGCTGCCATCGGTAAGTAAAACGGCGCCCGACAGACGGCGCTACCAAGCCAAGACAGAGCTCATGGGTGGCGGCAATGGAAAATAAACCTCTCATGAGTAACTACTTGAGAGAAAAAAAAAACGAAATCAGGAAAGAAACAATTTATGATAACTCAAAGGGAAGCTCAATACTTTTCGAAGCGAGATCGGGATGCCTTAGAACACGCACCTATAAAGCGAAACATAAGAAGGAAGAAGCATGTGCTTGCTGAGATAAAGCTTGAGAAACTGTAGAGCATGTTTTATTAGAATGTGAAGACGTCTACCCCAGCAGTCGATCTAGGCACCACTGGCCTCCTTGAAGCCCTTGGGTTCAGCGAGAGCAGTGGAAAAGTAAACATGTCCGCAATAGGTATTAGTAAGAGGCGATTGGAGGACTGGTGAAAGAAAAGTAGAGAAACGACAAAAAACGAAGACGTACAAAAGCATAGTTCGCAATAGGGGATCAGAAAATTTGGTTGTGGGAGTTCATGATGTTTTTTTTATTGTTGTTTAGCCTAGGTAGAACATTAGGCAGTATAATAGCAAGAGCTTGGTGGCGCAGCCCACCGCCCCATTCCAAAGGGGACGCTCATAACATCCATCCATCTAGAGCCGTGAATTCGGTGCTGCAGCTGCTTTTTGCTCAAGAGGCGTAGAGCGTTCGGGCATCTCGCGAGATCACATGGACGTTGAATTCTCGGCTACTTGCAGGTTGTGGGAGTTTCCGAGCCAGCGAAACCAGCGGAGCACTACGCGATAACGAAACTACTGAAACGCGAAAGCGTGGGCGGCGTGGAGTTGAGCGAAAATACAACATCTCGTCCGCCTACGTCGTTGCCTAGGGTAATTTAAATGAGTTCTTTTTTATAAAAATAAAATAGAACTGGACAAGTAGCACTTTGTTTCCTCTTTGAAACAATACAAGGATGTCTTGTACAACTAGTAGTTGAGTACTAGTGACAGAATCTAAATGAGGAGTGATTTCGTGATCGGGCAAGTAATCATGTCCTGCATTTACCTCAATTTCTCAATTATTAAGGCTCTGGTCGCGATAATATTCACGCCTTAGAGATTCTAGAGCACTAATCTATAACTTTAGCTTCTCCTAATATTTCCATTTAGTGTCCCTTTAAATAGTGAAAGTAACAACATCGCTCACAGTAGTGGTGAGCATCAAGAGATGACGGCACTCACACTTCGAAGAGATGCTTTGCGACGGCAGTGTCGACAGCACTCAAAGGATCATCCAGCAGATAGATGTCGGCGTCGTAGTAGAGTGCCCTAGAGGATGAAAATTAGTAGTAAGTGAGAGCTAACAGTATGTCACTGGCTTCGTAATGTCTTAACAGTTGGAGAAAAAGCCGCCTCCTCTTTCGCCAGCCCCTCCTTTTTTATCGTGACATCTACGACCTTTTTCCACACCTGTAGTAGTACTTGATCTGAACATCATTTTCTTTCAATTGTTCTCCAGCCGACAGGAAAATCATCGTACTTACGCTGAGAAGGCGGGCATTTAATGACGATGGCTGTAACAACTTGACATTAGCGAAAGACATAGATGCACAAACATACGTAAACTACGAGAGAATGCAGTGCTACTACTGAAGCGTACTGCCTTTATTTATAAATTAAACGCGCGACGCGAACAGCAAGAATGCAGCGGTATGCACAGCGTAATTGAGCGCGACAATGTTCTACGCAAAATCACTGCGTGCTGCAGCTTATCGATGGCACACGCGCGCACGTGCGAAGGGGCACGTGCGGACCATTTTTGCGTCACCGGTCCTGCAGGCCTGTTGCTTTGGCGGATAATTTTTTCACCTACTATAATACTTCCTGGCGCTTACTATAATTGCGTAGGATTCGCGAAGGATCGGGTAGCACCAATACAATTGTACAGCAATTGTGGAATGTGCGTTGATAACAAAGTCAAATTCGAATTTGCGGAAGGCGACCGTTCGAGACCCGATAATATAGCAGCGGCCAAGATCGCAATGGGACGCTAACGCAACGCGGCACTGGGCTAAGAACTGAACGGCGATATAGATATTTTTCTGAAGAAGTGCATAAAACGCTCTCAAAATAAGGTCAGGGGAAAAGAAAGGCAACGCGCCTCAAACGGCACCAGTTTGATGGCAGTGTGAACAAGTATGATGATGATGACATTGTGAACCCGCATGGGAGCCGAAATATCTTGTTTGCAATAATACCGGACCTGCTAAGGAAGAAACTACGTATACAACCTGTCCCCCGCAATATGGACCCCAATCTCCATACCAGCAGGCGACAGGCTAGGGCAGAATTCTACGAAAGAACGATGGGGCAGAGAGACAACACATTCTACACAGATGCTTCCCTCTATCCAAAAGAACACAGGAAACACGCAGTAGCGGTAGTAGCTAATAATAAAAGCAAACTAATCACGAGTCTCACGGCAGCGGTATCAGACATAACCGAAGCAGAGGAAATAGCTGTTGCACTGGCAGCAGAGGAAGGATACAGGATAGGAAAATCCCTCAACATCCTAACAGACTCACAAGAGGCGTGCCGAAACTATATCAGGGGTAGAATAAGCAGCACGGCACTCAAGATCCTTAGTAGAGCACCGCTCTATGAAGGACAACCTACACACAACATAATCTGGATACCAAGCCACGCAGGGATTCAGGGCAATGAAGGGGCGGACAGCTTAGCTCGAGGCTTCACCATCCAAGCGGGCGCCTCAGTCCCCCCGGGAGAGCCTCAGATTACTTGCGGGGACAGTTATTCAGAGCTGCTAAACCTATATAGGGGGCGAAGATTCCAATACCCCCCACCACACAAAGCGTTGACGAAGGAGGAAGCCGCAGGATGGCGTAGACTGCAGACGGGTTCCTTTCCAAATCTTTACGTACTAAGCAGGATGTTCCCCACACAATATTGCGGCGTATGCCCGTGGTGCGGAGCAAGGCCAACACTATATCACATCACATGGGAATGCGAGAGAAACAAGACATTCCACAAACATACAACACCAAGTGCGGAGCAATGGGAGAGCCGGCTCACCAGCTGCGAGCTAGGGGTCCAAAGGGCCCTCATAGCACACGCAAGCGAGGTGGCCCGACTCAGTGGTGCCCTGGACTAGGGGCCCACCCAAGGCTGAAGAGGACCCAAAGTTTTCAAGAATGAAGACTTCGTCCTCAACTCGCTAATATCTTAAAGAAACAATAAAGTTTTCCATTCCATTCCATTCTGACCGCCTTGGAAAACATTTTAGCGCCAGCGAACAAGGACAGAAGGGAGACGACACCACAGTTTACAAACACCCAACAAATGGTAATTCTGGCCGCCGTTCATTTTACTCTTGACTCGATGGCAGTATACTAAGCATTATTCCAGGTGAAGTTTATTTAACAATTATTGGTGCCTTTGCAATGGTGCGTTTGCAATGGGCAGAGATATAAGGTCAAATGCGACCGTGTTTACTGTGCAGAATATATGGCCGGTACAACCTGTATTGCCGAACGTTAGATTAGCCCCACTTCGTCGTCTCTTTCGTCTTGTTGGTGATCGTCGTCTTTGTCCCTCTCGTGGCACCGTGACAATATCATAAGTAGCATCGCACGCATAATGCGAAGACGTGTGATCGTTCCCCACCTAACAAACGAGAAGAAAGGGGGTTAACCGAGGGGCCCGATTTTTATCAGTCATATCCTTCGTGAATTGCGAAGGTTGTGGGTTCGGTTCCCACCTGCAGCAAGTTGTTTTTTCGTCTACTTTAATTTCCATGAATTTATCGTTTCTTTATTTCATTTATTAAGCACAAGTAATTTCCCCTATGTTGTCCTTGTTGTCAGTGTTTGTTGGCTTCTTATGATATGACGTTCCCCACCTAGTTTTTCATCCACTTTCATTCCGAATAATTTATTACTTCTTTAACTGAATGAGCAATACAAGTAATTTCCTGTATGTTGTCCACGGTATCATTGTTTGTTAGCTTCTCCGGATAATATATATATATATATATATGTATATATATATATATATATATAAACGAGTCGCACCTACTGTGCGCTAATGCACGACTTATTGTCACAGGCGGAAGAAAATTAATTACCTGGCAAGGTTAACCCTGGCCTTCTGTCCTCCACTAAGAGATACCCCTCTGTCACCCACAAGGGTCCGGTCTCCATAGGGTAGTAGTGTCAGGTCCTGCAAACAGTGCACGAGGCATGACGCATGCGCGCTACAGCATTGGAACAGAGCTTTGTTGCTTTCACCTAGACTTGACACTTAAACAATGTTCTGCATCGGTCTTGCACGCAATCGGTACTAAGCAAAGCAGAACAAGTCACCTGGATGAGGTAGCAAACTAAAGCTTACGCACACCTACATCCCCTGCACGAAATAGATAAAGACATCCAGATGAGTGCCCCTGGTGCGGGTCTGATAAGACGGTGGACAATATCACGTAGGAACGCATCGAGGAGCGGCAAGAAAACATCCACAACGCTCGAAAGATGGGAGGCTTTGCTCTCCAGCTCGGAGGGGGCGGCGGTACAGTGGACTGCCATACTCCAGGCGAGCCGAAGAGGTCACGCCAGCGGAGTCCTACAATAGGGGCCCCGAGCAGCCTGAAGGCCGCTCTTATTTTGTACACTAAAAGCTTTCTACTACTGATACACCGGTAAACTACGCAGTCTCGTACTTAATAGTGACAATGCTCAGTCAAGATGTAGTCGATACTTATGGCATGAAAAAGCCAGTCCTTCTGATAGTTATCGTTGTACCACTTGCTCGATAGCACTTTTTCTTGACAGTGTCCCTTTCGCGTTGTGGAGTAGCGCACAAAAGAGAGATGTCGCAAGAGGATGGAGTCTTGATGCGATCAACCGTGGCGAAAAAAGGAAGCCTATCTGCGAGCGCGCCGATAACGAAGCTTGTCTCGGGTCTCACAAAACTAAGTATCTGTTTGAAGCGCTGTCTCCTAATTGATGCTTACTTAGCTTGTCCGCTGTTGAACAAATGTTTTTGACGCTAATTTTTATCGACAGTGTATTTCTTAATAAACTGCGATGCAGGCAAAGATGAATCTGTAGTTGAAGGCGTTCAATTGCTGCCGAGTCCTCCTGCAGTGTTGATGGAAAATAACATTTTGCACCACAAGAGCCCTACGAGAACACGCCCACAGGAAGCGCTGCGGCCCACGTACCCTTTCCATGGCGGCGGCGTGTATGACCCTCCGGTAGCGTTCCCGATCGTAGGCGCTGTCAAAGACCACGTTGTTCCTGAGGCTGCCAGTGAACATCCATGGTTCTTGCGAAGCGTAAGCGATGCGGCCAAGAGCTTTGGCACTGCCAGCTGACAGCCGCAGCTCGCCCAAGATGGTCATCAGCAGCGACGTCTGCGATCCAGCACAAAGCGACACAACTCTACCGAGCAAGTACGCACAAATGGTGCTTCCAGAAGAAACGAAACCTAATAATAGCACTGAGGCGTGGAGATTCCTACCTCATCTCACGGCTTCGACAATGAGACCTTTTTACGTCTGCTTTACGCGGCACTTCAAAAGCGGCACGATCTAGCCGGTTTTGTTACCCTACCTATCACAGCGTCTCCAAGCAACTAAAGCGACAGTTTGGCAACGTTTCCTTATTGTTAGTGAAAACGAGTTTATTTTCAGAAACCGTTACTTTTTCTCACAGTGTTTTGAATGTTTTGTTGACGTCTGTGCGCAGGGAGAATGACCTACAATGTCTATCATGTCTCGCTTCCGTCCTTGTCTAATTCTTTGCGTTGAAATTTCGACATGTCTACAGCTGCTGGACACGCTTGCTCAAAGCCCTTGCCCGAGGTTTAAAAAAGTCTATAAAGAGCTTTTCTCAAAGCCGCTTCAGTTTTTAAACATCCTAGGAGCATTTGCTTCGCAAGTGAAGTTCAATTAACAAATGTTGAAGGCACTTCTATAAGAAAGATTACTCAGTTGTCCTAGGAGACGGGTGTAGAACTTTTACGGCACGGCAACGACCCCCTTATTGCTTCAAGGTGGGTCAGCGTCTGTTCAACTTATGCCTTCTTAACAATTCTACAGGCTGACTACGTACTTTAAAATGAAGCACAAACCTCAGCGATTATGCGAACATTGATAAACATTTTCTTTACTTTCTTATTTCTCAAGAGACAACGCAAAGCAATAAAATGCTTAATTTGAAATGTGAGACGCAAACATACCACATGAAAGAATGTAATCTAACACGGTGTCTTTGGAAAATAAACCATAAATGCATGCACTGGTGAGCAGTCATTGTTGTGTAGGATACTGCACTGTTTTATATAGTACGCATACGGAAGAGCCAAAAGTAACCGCACAGTGCAGTTATGTTACAACGTTTGACGTCCTAAAGAAAGTGGCAGATTTTACGGGAAGTCGTTGTAGATGCCTGAGAATCAATTTTGATGACTTGGTTTTCGCGAGCGTCCATTCAAAAGTCTCAAAGAGCAAACGGGGATAGCAGGTATTCTAAATGACATTAAGAAAAAAGAAAATGGAGCTGGGCAGGCCATGCAATGCGTAGGTTAGATAACCGGTGGACCATTAGAGTTATAGAACCTTTGTCAAGAGGAGGGAAACGCAGTCAGGACGGCAGAAAACTAGTTGGGGTGATGAAATTACAAAATTCGCTGGCGCAACTTGGAATCGGTTTGCGGAGGACAGAGGTAATTGGAAATCGCAGGTAGACGACGAAGACGATGATGATGATGATGATGGATTCAAAGCAGGGTAATGAAAAGAAGCATCGCGACGCAATACGACATCCCACAGTCGATAATTTGAGGAGTTCACAATGGTTCAGCATGTTCAAGGTTCTCTTGCGCGCCTGCATGTTACAGTGTGCTTCGCTAGGGCCAGATAAGCGAGCATTTCAGCCGTTAAGTATATCGATGAAATCTGACTAGATGAAGAACTAATGAGGTGTGCTCTCGGGCTTTGCGCCGTGCGGCTTTCTTTACGATGTCACGAGAAATGTCCCGACAGTTAACGCTACCAGGCTCCCTTAATATGTGTGTCTTGCAGGAGCTTGCCATAGTTTTGGTCATGAATCACCTCATTGCTGTAAAACACGGGAAAGGCGAGAGATGGAAATTCGAGACGATGATCAAAATGGGAACAAGGTAAAAACGGCAGGCAGCGTTAGGATAAGTGGACTTCTCTTTTTCAAGGAGACATATGCTCTCCTCGGCCCAGTATATACAGGTAAGGTTTTTCTAAAGGGGAGAGGGGGTAAAGCGGGTGGGCTAGTGAATGGCCGAAGGTGTGTTAGGAGCGAGGGTGTAGAACTGAACATAAAAGTGTCCGATTCAACGTCGGTGGAGGAATGTGAGGTAGTGTCCTCTGTGAGCTAGTTCACGTGGCACTGTAGGCTCCTTTTTTCGTGGAAGGGGCCTGGACGTCGGGGGGAGGGGGGTAGAGCGGGAAATGCGAAATAAAATGCGCGAAATAAAGAGTGAAAAGCAACGCTTAGTTAAAAGCCTCGAGTTTGCACATGATTCTATTAAAGAGCTTGAGGGTAATCTAAACGCGGAAATTGCTGAAAGCAACAACCTTGCTGCGGAAAATGAAACGCTTCGATCAATCCACACAAGTCTGGAAAGAAAGCTGCTCGATTTGGACAACCGACTTGGTCTGTCCCAACAATACTCAAGAAGGACCAACCTAGAAATACAAGGAGTTGTCAAAAGTGAGAGTGAATCTGTGGTTGACAGTCTCAAAGATAGGAAATGCAATCAGTGCGTCAATTCAAGAATGTGACATTGAATCCTGTCATTAAGTACCAAAACGAAAGGCAGACAAGTCAAATATTATATTTCAATTCCAGTCTCGAGCCAAACGTGATACTGTCCTCCAGAAAGCCAAGAAGATGAGGCTGAAAAACGCTGACATTGGACTGGAAAATTCGGATCCCGTATACGTCAATGAGCAGCTCTTCCCGGCACAAAAGAAACTGCTTGCTTTCGCTGTTAAAAAAAAGTATGAGAATCGCTGGAAGTCTGTGTGGTCACAGAATGGAAAGATTTTCATGAGGCAATCCGATGGCTCGGCAGCTGTGCTGATAACCAGACGAGAGAGACCTTATTAGGCTATTCTCGCTTGAAAGCAGTCGTGCACAGCCAGCAATAGGCGATAATCATAGCTCACCTGGCAATTGAAATCTGTCGTCATTCTGCTCTGTGATCACAAACCAACTAAACAAAAATGACCTATCCCGAATTAGCCCTACCCCAACAGGTGAAGCTAGTAGACCCAAACTGTGAAACAGCTTTACACCTTAACGCCCGCTCCGTAGGTAACATGCAAGACGAAATTGTGCTGCTTCTAAAACAATTCTTTTTCGAATTAAAGGTTTTTATGCTCACTGATATGCACCTGATAGCAAGGTGCTAGAGCTGCCTGGTTATGACATGTTCTTCCTTACCAGATCTAACAAACGTGGTGGCGGTGTCGCTATCTATATTCTGGCGTGCAAAATGTGCCACATTCTGCCTAATCTTAGTGACGTTACTGATGATTATGAAGTTCTAACATTAAAAAAACGAAATCAATTTATTTCGGTGGTATACCGCCCCCCAAATGGTGACATGAAACATTTTACGGAATATTTCGACCCGATTCTAGATCACGCGTGACTAAACAAATGTTTGTTTTTGTGTAGTGGTGATTCCGATAATAATATTCTAGACCATAACGCCACTGTACATGATTTCAAGATCAAGATTCTCTCCTGTGGTTTTGTCAACTAAATAGAAACAGCAACACGTGTCACATGCACTCTTGCGTCGGCACTAGATCTAATAATTACGAACATTGAAACGAGTGTGCTCCCCTCACTGTGCAGCGCATAACTGATGCATCTTTGGAAGCCTTTAAGCATGGCATCAGGAACTTCTACTGGTCCTGCGTGCTGCAAAAAACTGAAGTCAATGATGCATGCGACCTTTCTTTTTCACCGTTTCCTTCGTTTCTATTCCAAGCTGTTTCCACTCGAAACGTACATGCCATAACGGCGTACCTGCCTCATAATCAGAAAGTGGTTTTGGCA